>NC_085017.1:10082226-10097226 GCF_963854185.1 Sardina pilchardus
ACTCTCTCGAATCCAAACCCATTACGTAATGTCGTTTTATACCACATCGCATGCCAAGGTGTAACATTGTTAAAGAGAACACAAACATCTCAAGCGGAGAACTGGGAGAAACGGGAGAAAGTGGTGAACACTATACGCCACATGCCCTCCTCCCTCCTCTCTTGGTCCTCCTCCCCTCTCACAGTCTCTCCCTCCCTCCCCTCCCGCTCTGTGACGGAGAGAATGCCCGTGTTGTACTGACAGAAACGTTACGGGCTTAGCAGGCATGGAGGCCCGATTAATGAGAGAGGCCCATTCCGACACGTCCAAGCTCGACTAACACTGTCCCGGAGAAGGATTCCGGCGACATTCTGGGATACGACGGATAACAACCGCTGTACAGAAAAAGAAGGAGTGGGAGAAGAAATACAGGGAGAGATCCATTTCGGGTCTCTGTTGATTCAACGCAGCCGCCATTTTGTTGACAGTTCGTGTTTTTTTTAATAACCTATCCAACGCTATATCTGAATATTATTTTACTTAAAATCAATTGTTGTTAATGTCTGTTACAACATATATATTTTATTACTGTTCTTTTATTGGCTAGACGAGAGTGCATACTTTGCAAGGAAAACAAGCTAGCCAGTTGCAGCACACTGCTTCGTTAGCCGAGAAGGCTGTACACAGTTAGCCCGTAGCTAGTCGTAGCATCTGTGTGGATATGACAGGACAGATTATTCGTTTTACCAACGGGTTTATCTGGTGTAATTATCTTGATGTAACGACAGTGTGACTATTGTAATTATAAAGTCGGGTGTTACTGATCTCCTGGATGTATAGCGTACGGCCACGTTATCAGAGAACCAGCATAAGTTACACCTAGCAATCCAACCCTGAAAAATGATAGGCAGTTAGCAAGCTAGACTGAAACGTACTGGATACAATGTAGCACCAGGGTATTATTGAGGTCTAGCTTGCTACAAAATAAACATCTCCCTTCAATGAATGAATTGTGTCAAGCGCACGACATAGACAGTGTGCATGCGACACACTGTAATGTCCACGCATTAATATACACTTTTTGATAACGGGAGAGTTATTTAACACTATTAGTGGCCAATGCCTAAATAATTTGCTCTTTCTGGATAGCACCCTGGCTACCTAGCGTACGTATTTCACTATTAGGACGTTGGATGGGGTCACTTCTGTGATAGCTTGCTAGCAGGTTTCATATCCATAAGTCAAGATAACAACGCTTTGTTGCGTTATATTTACTGATTGTTAACATTTCGTCCTGGCGAGGAGAAGTATGATGGAAAGGACATTGATGGATTTCCTTCATTATTTTGACATATTTCTTTTATCTCGTTTTCCCCGGCAAATCAGCACTTGCAACAAAAATACTGTGGCGACCATGTTGATACACAAGAAGGGAGGATTTTGATCCAAATTATGTGAGCCCCGTTTTTGGACCGCTATTAAGGTGAGTTGCCGTAATGGCTATGCTGTTATCGAACCATTTTTTTTTAGCGCTGCCTAGATTTCGCTGACTCTTCGCCTTTCAGGTATTGGGGCAATGTAGTATAATATCAATCTGTTCATTGTATTTTCTAAAGAAAACGGAATAACGTTAGCCATTTGGTTAGGAAAGCAGCGGGATGAGACAGGCATGCTGTCTGGAAATCTCGCACCAAATCATTACTCGCACGAGGCTATCAACATGTTTGACGGCGACACGCTCGTGAAATCATTCGGCAGGTGTAAACAGCGAGGTGATTCCCCTAGTTCTTTCACCTTGTTAATAATCGGATAACGGTCTTTGGAAAGTTCATTGAATAATCTAGTGCAAGTAGATTCCATGTGTATTTTGTCATCGTAGTAAGAGTTGGATTTGAGCTTTTTTGAATCTGAAACTGTTCTAGGCGCTAACATTGTGTGTTACTTCTTGAATATTTCTGCAAGTTCTGTGCGTTTCATGTGATACTTGCCTAGCGAGACATGTTGATCATCCTCAGATAACCTCAGTTTCAGTACGGTTCACATCACATACAGATGGCGTTAGGTTAGGACTTGGACGGGAGCAAATGAGACCACACGTGTGTCTTAAACAAGTTGCTAAATAAGTGAACCTGTCTGGAGACTGCAGGGCACCTTTGAACTCTGACCCACAACAGCACGTGGCCTGTCTCATGTCAGGAAATAACGCGTTCACTCGTAGAATGTTGAATGTAGAGTGTTTTAACGTTGCTGAGAAAAATCCTGTTGTGGCTGAACTTCCAGATATGCCACTAGATGTTTTCTTCAACGTTGCATTGTCACATATTTCGGGAAGGTGTCTGGATTCATTAGTTTAAGTGAAGAATTCATTCCTCACCTTATGTTTTGATGTCACCTTTTGATGTCGTATTTCGTCTCAGACAACAGCGATAAATGACTGGGGTTCAGAAAAAAAAAGACGGTGCCTTAACTTGTGTGTGTATGAGCGCACAGCTCAGAGATCTTGCGTGTGTGTCTCCAGGATAAATTCAGCAGTAATGAACATCGTGTGCAAAAGTGTGGAGAGCGAGGGGAGGGGGCGCGCTAAGTTGTTTACTATGTCTACGTATTCATCCGCTGCGGTTGTCGTACACCTTCCATTTATCTCTCTACCCCCCCCCCCCCCCCCCCCCACACACACACTTCCTTTCTTAATTGTAAACCCCGTCCATGTTGCACAAGAAGTAGAATACCTATAGCTTTTGATTGGTCCTTGCCATATATCCATCTTAACTGAAGAAGACCTATTGATCATTTTCATATGTTTATCCTCATTAAAGTCTATTCTGCTTTCTCGGTATTAACTTAACATTTCACAAGTTGAGAAAAAGTTGGTTTTCTGCTGTAATGGACACATGGGACTTGTATCCAACATATGGAGATAATGTACTCCGCGGAGAAAATACTGATGATGAAGCAATTTTTGTTTGTCATGCTGAGTAAATACCCTAAGGCAAAGAACAGACTGATTTGGGACTGTGCAGAAGTAGCCAGTCCTGACCATCTTAAATACATCTGAAAACCTTTAAAAGAACTCGGAGGTAGCATTCTGTTCGTAAGGAATGTGCACATGAAGAAGGATTCTAGACAGAATGATGAGTCAGATGAAAACCTCTGCCGCTCGAATCTGGTGAGGGTGATAAGACCACAGGCAGAGTGTGTATGTGTGTATGTGTGTATGTGTGTGTGAGTGTGTGTGTGTGTGTGCGCGCGACACAGAGAGACAGCGTGAGAGAGAAGAGTGCAGAGTGCAACTCTGACACCTCAATGTTGTACCTCTTTCTCTCTCTCTCTTTCTCTGTGTGTGTGTGTGTGTGTGTTGCTCGGCCGTGTACAGTGAACAGCACCGAGAGGAAATAGGGGAATGATTGTCACTGAGGGAGTGGACGGACAGGGGAGAAAGCAAGAGGGAGGGAGCGCTGGAGAAAATGTGTTTTCGATTAGACTGAGCACAGTGACTCTAGTCTGACTGCCTTACTTTCAGCCCTCCGAGAGAGAGAGGGAGAGAGAAACAGCGGAAAGAGATGGAGGGAGTGTGTGTCTGTGTGAGAGAGAGAGAGAAAGAAAGAAAGGGGGATTGATGTAGTGAGGGGAAAAAAGAGGGAGGTGTGAGTGAATGTGGTATGTGTGAGTAGGGGAAAGGGGGGGGCAGTTGAAGTGAAATGGGGTGAGTAATTGTAGTAAACATAGAAAAGAGGGTGTGGGGGGAAGCATGGCACAGCACAGCACAGACCAGAATGTAGACCCCCAGCTCACGGGACAGATAGATTTCACACTAAATGACTCCTTTTTACTCCGTAGACTTGGCGGTTGAGAACAGCTCCTTTACCCAGCTGTCAAGTATAATTGTGTAGTGCCCTGGTGTGCCGGAGCTGTACTAGGAGTCTTCTTTACGATCTCGTTCTTTTTCTTTCTTTCTTTTACTCTTTTTTTTAGCTCTGTTTCTGTCTCTCCCTACTTTACTTTACTTTAGTCCCTCGCTTCATGCATCTCATGCATTTTTCCTTATCTTACTGTCTTACTTGTCGTTTCACTGTCTTGGTTTCAGTTTCTCTCTCTCTCTCTCTCTCTCTGTCCTCTCCTGTGTGCTCTCTCTCTCTCTCTGTCTCTCCCACACCTCTATCTCCCCACTCTCTCTCTTTCTCTCTCTTTCTCTCTCTTTCTCTCTCTTTCTTTCTCTGTCTCTCTCCTTCACCCTCTCGCTCTCCCTCTCTTTGCCTCCCACGTCGTGATTGGCTGAGTCGGAGGGCTGGGGAAGGCTGCCGTATCCGTTGTCTCCCAGTGGGGTTTGCTGTGCTGAGGTCACTGCACTGAACCGCCTGGCGGTGACTTCACTTGGAGAAAGCACCTGCTCTGGGCAAACCCCGCATTAAATCACTCCACACAGCCCAGGAGGACGAAGAGACAGGGAGAGAGGGAGAGGGAGAGAGAGAGAGAGAGAGAAGGAGACAGAGAGAGAGGGCAGAAAGGAGAGAGGGAGAGACAGAAAAGGAGACAGAGAAGGAGATAGAGAGAGGGGGGGGGGAGAAGAGAGGTAAATGGAGAGAGAGAGAGAGAGAGAGAAGGAAGGACAAAAAGGAGTTAGGATGTTAACTTCCCAATGCACTCGCCCTCTGTTTTCCCCTCAGCCCCTCCTGGGATGACAATTAGGATCCTTAGTGGACGACGAAGTCCTGAGCCAATTACCTCAGCTTATGCTCCTGTCCTAGACCGATGGGGAGACCGTGGTGGTGGTGGAGGAGGAGGAAGTGATGCTTCAACAGCTGTGCAGTCCTTTCCTCTCCGTCCCCTCCTCATCCCTCTAGCCTGGCCTGCCCACCCCCACAACGGCACCATAAACCGCACGGCCTCTGAGACCTTGGTGTGGGTAGCCAGCCCTGAAAGCACTAGCTCTAATAGGGGAGACCTATCAGCGGTGGACGGCGGTAGCATTAGCGTGGTGGCTAAAGAGGTGGGTTTAGCATGCAGCAGACAGAAAAGTTGCGGGTTCCATTCGCAGCTGCCACCGCTGTGCCCTTGAGGGGGGCACTTAACCCCCAAATTGCTCTAGGCCCTTGTAGTAATCGGCATATATAAGTCGTTTTGGATGAAAGTCTCAGCCAAAGGGATAAGTATGAATATAAGAAGAGGGCAAGGTGCAAAGAACTGCTGGGTGGAAAAGGCATGATTCGAGGGGTGTTGTTAAGGACAGCTAGATGACCAACACTGGAGGGGCTTTGCCAAGAAAACGGCTCCTGCCAAAGCTGTCGAGCTGTGTTAGGCAATGCCATGTGTATTTGTATTCGTTCACAGGTTAACCTGCTTTATTAGAGCAGTTGAGCCATGTTAGGAAATGGCATGTTAATTTGTGTTTGTTCACAGGTTAAACTGCGTTATTACACGTTTATAGCAGGGCTGTCTGACTCTCAGGTTGTAAATTCGCATAGCGCTTAGGCTACTCATTAAGAGACTTGGTACTGCTAGAGGGGACTTGCCACCACAAGGTGAATCCACCAAGGAGAAATGTCTCTACTCTCGCCTGTGATGTTTTTTCTGCCTGTTCGTGTCATGCTAATTTGTGTCACTTAACTTGTGCAAGGTTACAGTTGTCGCTAATGCGTGTGGTGATGTCATCTAGTGTGCCGTGGTGGATTCACCGGACAGATAGCTATGCTCTCAGATCACTGAGGTGTGACTAATGCAGAGCTCTGTGTCTTTCCTACCCTCCCCCATCCCCCTCTTCCCCTTCCTCCTCTCTTTTTTTCTCTCTCTCCGTCTCTCTCTTTCTCTCTCTCTCTCTCCCTACCTGTCCTTATCTCTTAGACTGAAGGTGAGAGGGCTGGCCAGCCAGGAAAGGGACAACTGCACCACTGCCAGGAGAGGATTGCTTTTTCAGATCTCTCTCTCTCTACCCCCCCCTTCCCCCTCCCCTTCACTCCCCCTCCCTCCTCCTGCTGAACCTTTGCCTCCCTCCCCAGCACCAGTGAGAGAACTCTTGACCTGACGGCCACACCTACCATTTCCCCCACATAACACCCCCCTCCCCCCAATCCCCCCCCCCCCCCCTCCCCACCACCGACCCAGAGCACACACATGGATCAGAGGACTCAGGGGGGACCTACCACGCCACCCCCCCTCCCCGCCACAGCTCCCTCAGGTGAGCGCGAGAAGGAGGGAGTGGGTGGGAAGAAAGAAGAAGAGGAGGAGAAGAGGAAGAAGGAACGCGAGGGGCCGCAGTCCCAGTCGGAGTCGGGCGCGTTGTGCACTGAGGGGACGCCAGGCGACCCTTCCCAGCAACAGCAGCAGCAGCAGCAGCCGCAACAGTCCCCTCAATTCTCCGTTAAAGAGGCCACGTACGCTGAGGGCAACGTCAAGATGAAGATCGGCCTGCAGCCCAAACGTATGAAGAAGCCCCCCAAGAATATGGAGGACTACGTGTGCCGGCCGGCCTTCCGGGCCACCGTACGACACACCGGGAGAGGAGGGGGAAGGGGCAGCCGGGGAGCAGGAGGGGCGAACGACACCACCACCGCCAATGCCTCGGCCACCACCGCCTCTGCCCCCGCCATTGCTGCCCCCGCCGCCACCAACACCACCACGCCTGGCGGGCGCACACAGAGCCCGTCGTCGCACGGGAAAGAGTCGGAGAAGAGTCAGAGCGCCGGCACGCGGCCTGTCCCGCCTCCAGCCCAGACCCCTCCCCCTCAAGCCCCGCCCTCATCCACAAGCCACATCACTCCAGTCAACGGAAGTCCACCGGCTAAGAGGGTAAGAGAGCCTCCGCTTTCAAATGTCTTGAATTGCTTCTTGGGGATCAATAAAGTATCTATCTATCTATCTATCTATCTATCTATCTATCAATCGATCCATCTATCTATCTGTTTACGGTACACAAAGGCTGAAAAGAAGGCTAAGAGAGCCTCCACATATACTCAGATGATATCACTCAGTAATGTACTTCTACTAGAAAGTTTAAGGTTACCTGGTATAGTTCAAAACATTCCAGTCAGTCAGGGTTTAAGTAATCTGTCATCGTTGCCCATTTCGTCTTCTGTGGGGAACAGAAGGAAGTGAGTCTCTTTGTGTCTTTCTCATTGTCCTCTCTTCTTACCTTGCATGTCCGCTGTCCCACCCGTCCACTATTACTCGTACTGCCCCCCCCCACACACACACCACCACCAAACTGTCCCCACTTTGGCCTGGCTAAGTGTTATTGAGCCGAGCGTCTTTAGCCCTGCAGGCAACCAGGGGGTAGATGAGTGGGCAGAGAGAGAGAGAGAGAGAGAGAGAGAGAGAGAGACCCATCAGTGCACTGGGACTTCAGCAAGACAAACAACACACTTACCGCAATCCTCTTGAGCAGGCACTTTCCCCCTTTGGAGTCTTAAGACAAAAAACCCAGCCCAGGAGTAGGCACTTAGCTGGTCAGATCAAATTCAATTGAACCTGAGGCAGATTCTTGCTTGTCAACGCGAGGTGTAATTATGGAATTAGAGCCTCACCTAAATGGGTTTATCAGCCTCATTGTGAGAGTGCTGCCTGTGTGACCAAGGCCTTCATTTCATTTGTGTCTAGTTCCTCATTGGGTTTTCCTGCTTGTGGTAAACTGGGGCAATTTTTAGACAGCTAATGATATAAAGGGTCTCAAATGTTCCAGAGTTATCCAAAATAAACGTTTGAAACTCCTCCTTTATTCTCTCTCTCTCTCTCTCTCTCTCTCTCTCTCTCTCTCTCTCTCTCTCTCTGTCTCTCTGTCTACACAGGCTCCCCCGAAACTGGTCAGCAAGTCCGAGAGCAAACCCGAGGGGAAGACGGCGGCCTCAGCGGAGAGACCCCTAAATCTCCACCGCCCGCTGCCGGACTCAAAGTTGCACTCCTCCACCAAGAAGGCTCCCCTGGCACAGCCGAACGCTGCCCTGGCCAACTCCACACCGTCTCCCCCGGCGCCCCCGATGCCCTCCTCCAACCACGAGCCCAAGATGGAGGGCGTCATGATGAAGCCGCCCCAATTTGCGTTCGGCTCAGAGGCGCAGCGGGAGCAGGACCGCGGGGTCGCTGGCTGGGGCGGAGGCGGGGGCTCGTCCACCGTCACCGAGAAGCTGGCGCAGCTCATCGCCACCTGCCCCCCCACCAAGTGCCCCAAGCAGCCGAAAGTGCGCCGGCCCTCCCCATCGCCCGTGCACAGCAACTCGGTCCCCCTCATCTCCAACCTGCAGCGGCCCGAGAGGGCCATGGCCAACAGGGCCACCTACTCCCGGATCCAGCACCTGTCGCCTCCGCCGCCTGTCTCACGGCCCCCCGGCCGGCCGTACGGTTCACGCAACAAAGACAGTGTCATGGACAAGCTGACCTCCGGCTCCCGGAAAGAGGAGTCCGACGGGGGGGTGAAAGGGAATGCCAGCAGCAACAGTAGCAGCATCAGCTGCACCGCCACAGCGACCACCACCACCGCCGCCACCAGCTCTGCCCTTCACTATGGCAACAGTCGCTTAGCCACCGCCAACGACAGCAACGATGGCAACAATAACAGCAGCAGCAGCAACAACAGCAACAACAACATCATCAAGACTCAGTCACGGCTCGCGCATGGCTCACCTCATGCCTCCTCCTCACCCACCCTGTCCTCCTCTTCCTCCTCTTCCTCGTCTTCGTCATCAGACCAGAGAACAGGAAGTGGCCCTTCACACATAGGGGCCTCGTCCATGCTGGGCCCTCGACCGAGGCCCAGTCCCTCCCGGATGGAGGAGAGCGGCGAGAAGGACAGAGAGCGAGGAGAGCGGGACAGCAAGGATAAGGACGGCCCCAGAGACTTGAGCAAAGGCTCGTCCCCCTCTGGGCTGGGGGGGAAGGCGGAGGGGAAAGAGAGGAGCTTAGTCCTGGCCGCCAGAGGCGAGCGCGGGAAGAGCTCCAGCCCGGCCAAGAACAGCCCGCTCCGGGACAGCCGCCCCAGCCGGACGGCGAGCCCGGCTGAGCCCGGGACACGGCGGAACAGCTCCCCGTCGGAGCCCTCGGGCGGCAGTCCACCGCCACCCCTCAGTGACTCGGGGCCGGGATCCCCGGCGTCGCCGGCCGAGCAAGACAACAAGCCGCTGAAGAAGCGCCGGGGTCGAAGGCCGCGATGGACGCGCGTGGTCAACCGCTCCCAGAAGGCCGCACAGGATGCTGCTCTGAGCCAGGCCAAGCCTGGCATGCCTATGTCGGCCCTGGGGCCCAACCCACTGCCTGTGCGGAGACCGGTGGGGCGACCCCCGAACCCCAACAAGGTGCATTTGCCCCCTGCCGTCCCGCAGCTCTTCGACTCCCCGCCGAAGAAGAGGGGACGCCCCAAGTCCAAGATGCCCCGTCTGGACGCTCCGGCTCGTGGGAGACCCCCCCTCAAGTTGGCCACCTCCTCCAAGTTCTCCTCCATCCTTAAGTCCAAAGAAGAACAGGACCCCCCGGTACTGCACCCTGAGGTGGACCTCAACCCCCCCAAGCCCATGCCACGGAAGCGGGGGCGCCCCAAGCGCCTTCCCCCTACGCTGCCCCAGGAAGGTCAACCCCCAACCTTAGCCCCAGAGCAGGGCGACTCCGGCGACAAGACCTTCCGCAGCAAGGGCAACGGGCAGCTCATCATGAAGACCATCATCGGCAAGATCAACAAGATGAAGACGGTGAAGCGCAAGCGGCTGCTGAGCCAGATCCTGCTGGGGTCGGGGGTCGGACCGGAGGGCGAGAGCAGAGCGGCCGGAACCAGCACGACCAACACGGTGGCGACCGCCGCCACGCAGTCCCTGTCATCCCTGGCAGCCACCTTCGGGGGCAAGCTGGGGCCCCAGATCAACGTCAGCAAGAAGGGCACCATCTACATGGGCAAGAGGAGGGGACGCAAGCCCAAAGCGGCAGCTAACCCCCCCGCCGGGGCGCCAACACCCCCTCCAGAGCCCTTCCTGTCCCCCAACACGTCGTCTCCGCACCACCCGCACCCCTCCCAGTCTCTGCAGAGCCAGCAGCACCACCAGCTTCCCCCGACCGACGTCTTCCCCTCCCCGTCTCTCTCGCAGTCCAGCGGCGGGCAGAGCCCCATCAGCGACGCCAGCTTCGTGGAGCCCGGCTCAGTGCACTGCACCCACTGCAGCCACTCGCACCACGGGCATCACGGCTTCCCCTTCGCGCCGCCGACATTCTCGGCGCCCTCGCCACGCTCCCTGGGGCCCATGGGCTCCGGCGGTTCGGGTCTGGCCTCGTCGGCGTCTCAGAAGAAGTCGTCCTGCCGCGGCTACCACCACCACCACCACCACTACCGGACGCACTACCACTACAGGAAGGTGTCGCCACCCCGGCCGCTGCTGCCCACCTCGCCAGCTCCGCTGAGCGAGCTGAAAGAGGCCACGCCGTCTCCCGTCAGCGAGTCGCACAGCGAGGAGACGGTGCCCAGCGACAGCGGCATCGGCACCGACAACAACAGCACGTCCGACCGCGGCGAGAAAGCGGGAGGCGTCGGGCTCGGCGGCGTCGGGATGCCCCAGGGAGTCGCCAGCGGGCTTCTCATGCCAGGGGTCATGGGGTCAGCGGTGGGCGTCGGGGCCGGGCTCAGCCCGCGCGGCAGGAAGAGACACGCCTCCTCAGTCCTGATGGACCGACCCTCGCCTTCTCCCTCACCCCTTGGGGCCCGGTCGTCGCCGGACCCGCGACGGGCTCACCCTGCCGCTGGCCCGGCCTCGGCTCTGGTCGGGCACAAGGAGAAGCACAAGCACAAGTGCAAGCGGCGGGGGCACGCGTGCCCGGCCTACGACAAGCTGAAGCGGCAGAAGCGCAAGCGCAAGAAGAAGTACCTGCAGCTGCGCTCGCGCCGCCAGGACCCCGACTTCCTGGTCGAGCTGGACGAGATCTGCGTGCGCCTGAGCGACATCCGCATCTCCCACCGCACGCCCGCCATGCGACTGGGCAGCAGCCTGGCGCTGGGCGCCGCTGGCGCGGCGGGGGGCACCGGCAGGGGCGCCACCCTCGGTGGTGGGCGCAGCAGCGGAGGTGGCGGCAGTGCCAACCCACCGCCCCACCACTACCTGCACCGAGACCTGTTGCCCACCATCTTCCGCATCAACTTCAGCGGCTACTACTCGCCCCACCCCGCCTACCCCTGCGACTCCCTGCACTATGTCCGCAAGCCCGACCTCAAGAAGAAGCGCGGTCGGCCCCCGAAGCTGCGTGAGTCCATGTCCGAGGTGCCCTTCGTGCCCGGACTCGGCTTCCCCCTCTCCAGCGGCGGCTTCTACCACCCCTCCTACAGCGTACCCTACTCCTCTGGGCCCCTGGGGCTGGGCTATTACCGCGGTTACCCCCCGGCAAGCGCCCTGTACCCCCACCCTCACCACCAGCCCCCCCACTCGGCCACGGCGCACCACCCGCACCACTCCCCCTCCTTCCCCCCGCCGCCTCCGCCCTCCTACATGCACCACCACCCCTCACACCTGCTGCTCAACCCCTCCAAGTTCCACAAGAAGAAACACAAGCTGCTGCGGCAGGAGTACCTGGGCGGGGGCCGCTCGCCGGTCCTCTACCCACCCATGGCGCCCGAGCTCTCCTTCGGTTGGCACCACAAACACAAGCACCGGCACAAGCACCGCGAGCGCTGCGGCGCCGATGAGCAGCTGGAACGCGCCGGCAGCGCCGAGAGAGCCGAACGGACCGAGCGAGGAGAGAGGGGAGACAGCGTCGGGCTCGGCAGAGGAGAGAGAGGAGGAGGAGGAGGAGGAGGAGGAGGCGGCGCAGGGGGCATGGAGGCCCTGCAGCACTGTCGGTTCGGGAGAGACGGGTCGGCGGAGAGCGCCGGCAAGCCCACGTCAGCGGTAGCGGCGGCGGCGGCGGCGGCTTCGGCCAACTCTCCTTCGTCGTCTTCCTCGTCCTCGGCCGAGCGCTACAAGAGGAAGGAGGCGTCGGCGTCGTGCCTGGGCCCCTCACGCCTGGCGCTGGGCAGTCGTGGCCACGCGTCGTCGTCGGCCGACTCCTGGTTCCGAGTGGGCGCCGCGGAGACCGACTACGCCAAACTGTCGCACCACTCCGCCGGTCAGCCCGGCGGCGCCTTCTCCGACGGACACGCCGCCGAGCCCGTCGGCTGCTCAGACAGCGAGGAGGACGAGGGCCTCTCCCCGGCGGAGGACGACGCTGAACCACCGAGCGCTCAGCACACCAACTTGTTCGCCTCGGCGCTCACCAGGAGCTCGATGCGTCCGGGCCGAGGCCGGAGGCCCGCCTCCTCGGACGGCGGCGGTGGCAGCGGTGGTGGGGGCGGCGGTGGCCTTGCGCGATTGGACAGATCCCTCCGGAAGGACCGGTCCACCTCGGCGGAGAGGAGAGAGACAGGTGAGTTGCCCCAGCCTGTCTGTCCTCAACCTGTCTGTGTGGATGAAACTACGCGAGACGAAGAGGCGTCTGTCCCGACATAGCGGTAGTCTCGCTGGCCAGGCGGTCACTGTGAGGTCTGGTAGCTGTGACTGCTTAATGTGGCTGAGAATGGAAGAGTCATGTTGCAAACCCCTACTGACCCCAAAAGACTGCTGTTATCTTGCATGACATTTATGCTTGGCCAATTCTGAAATGAAATTTCTTCGGTCCGACACACTTATTCCTGTCGCGTTGTGGTTTGCTAACAAGTTTTTGCTAACTGACTTGAATGAAAGATGCAAGTGTGCAGATCCTCCTCATGTTTGTTCTTGTGGATAGACAATGACAATGGTACTAACACATGGCTATCTTTAGGCTAGTGGAAATATTAATATCAGACGGCGTGTGCCAGTTTGTTGGCTAGCCGTCTGAAAAAAAGATGGGACTAAAGTAGTTGTAGAACTAGGAGAAAAAGCAGACATGTACCCCTAATAGAGAACACATGCAGGTGTATAAGCTTTCTTCTATGCATCTTGTGTGCCTGTGTGCTTAGCTTAGCTTAGCTTAGCTTTGCTTTGCTTTGCTATGCTAGTGCCCTGCTCTGCTCTGCTCTGTTTTGCTGTGTGCTGCTGTAGCTGTTCCCCTGTCTGTGCTGTACTTCTTTATTTCTGGTCACACTTTACTTGGATGGTCTACACTATGTACAGATTCTCAGATTATTAAAAAAAAAAAAAAAAAAAAAAAAACTAACTTCCTGTTGACTGACACTGCTAACAACAATTTCTGGTCATGGTTGCGTTTGGTTAAAGGTGTTGCTTTTAGTGAATTTTCAACAACAATTTAACATTTCAAGGTAGACTATCCAAGTAAAGTGCCACTTTTTTCCATTTGCTTGGCCTTTGATCTATGTATGTATGCATTGTATGTATGTATGTCTGTATGTATGTATGTAAGTGTGCTGTGCCTCAAATTCATTGCTGTGGGCTTGGCCTCCATGCAGTGGTCACGGGTGTGTATCTTTAGTGTGTGCCTGTCTGCTAACCTCCCATCCTGCTATCCCCAACACATCTCCCCAGCTTGGCTGAATGGCAATAAAAGAGACTTGAAAACTCTGAGTTTGTGACATGCTTCTCTCTCTCTCTTTCCCTCTATATCTTTCTCTCTCTCTCACACACACACACTCTCGCTCTTTCCCTCTCTCTTTCTCTCTGTCTCTCTCTCTCCTTCCCTCTCTCTCACTCTCTCCCTCTTTCTCTCTCTCTCTCTCACTCTCTCTCCCTCTTTCTCTCTCTCTCTCTCTCTCTCTCTCTCTCTCTCTCTCTCTCTCTCTCTCTCTGCCCTATATGTAGTGGTGGCTCTCTCCTGTGTGTTGTTCTTTGATATATCTGTTCTGTCTCTGGTTGTTGTGTCTTCGTTCTGCCTTTGGGGTAGCTCTACTCTCTGTCCTGTCAGTCTGGTGTGGATAAAGGCTCACAATGTATTGCCATTGTGTGACATCTTGGGACATTTCCACTAGAATTTTGCTTACATAAAAAATGTGAATCCTGTTGGAATAACAAGGAACAACAATAAAATAATGTCCAAGCATTACAGACATAGCAAAGAAGACATTAACAGAAAGGATTGAAGAAGTTAGCAGTGCTCTATATGCAGACAATTCAACAATTATGTTTCTTTAAAAACCTTTTTGGTGTACCAGTGGATATAGACCACAACCACTAGGTTAACTCATAAACAGAAAAAACTGATATATGGCATCTGACATAATTCGGTACTATTTTTAGAAAAATATCACAGTACTCAACTAAATCAATTTGTCCCCCACTGCTAGCCGTTGCTGTGTCTGTTGCATGTCTGTGTTAGTGCCTCAGAGATGTGCCTGGGGGGCCAGTGTTCACTGCAACTCAAGTTTGGAAGCACATACTTTCAGTGTTTTTTAAGAAATGTATAGCTAGTTTTTTGACAGATATATAGACCTGTACAATTGCCTCGAGCGCTATACACACACACACACCATGTACGTAAGATGTGAACAAGCTTTGAAATTGTACATGCAGGAAATTTCAAGACGCCTTTGAATAACATTGATAGGAATTGTTACACTAATGGAGTTAATTAAGCAGTAAATTGTAGCAGCTTCAGTGGTTTAAGGAGTAGGCTCTGAACTATTGTACGCCATTCCTCCCAAACATTGTAGAAAATGTAAAATAATGTAGCATAAAACTTCTCTCTGATGACAATTTAAACCTGCATTTTGTTATTTTACTGAATAAAAACAACAGAAAAAGTGATTCCAAACTTTTGAGAGGTAGTGTTTGTCCTCTGATGCTGTGTGTGTGTGTGTGTGTGTGTGTGTGTGTGTGTGTGTGTGTGTGTGTGTGTGTGTGTGTGTGTGTGTGTGTGTGTGTGTGTGTGTGTGTGTGTGTGTGTGTGTGTGTGTGTGTGTGTGTGTGTGTGTGTGTGTGTGGATGAGTGGGTGGATGAGTGGGTGGGTGGGTGTGGTGTGTGTGGTGGTGTCCTTCAGTCATATGTCAGTGTAGTACTACTTTATCCAATCGGTGTTTTAGAGGTATTTGCACGGTAGCCAGGATGTGTGTGTGTGTGTGTGTGTGTGTGTGTGTGTGTGTGTGTGTGTGTGTGTGT
>NC_085017.1:10119726-10199726 GCF_963854185.1 Sardina pilchardus
CGAGGGCTCAGCGGAGAGAGGAGGAGGAGGAGGAGTAGGAGGAGGTGGTGGAGGAGGTGGAGAAGGAGGAGGAGGAGGAGGTGGGGGAGAGGCCTTGGAGGCCGTTCCCTCGTCGTCGTCGTCGCCCCTGCACCACTCGGCGCCCCTGAGTCGGCGGGAGGCCCAGCGAGACCGACTCAACAAGATCCTACTGGAGCTGCTGCATAGAGCACCCAGCAAACAGGGTGAGACGGAGAGAGAGAGATGGAGAGAGAGACAGAGAGTGAGAGACAGAGAGAGACAGAGAGAGAGAGGAAGATGAGATAAATATCATACTTACCTTGACTTGAGAGAGAGAGAGAGAGAGAAGGTGAGTAGTATGCTTAGAGGTACTGTAAAGGAGGGGAATACATGAGCGAGGCATGAAGGGATGAGAGGAGAGAGGGATGGCATGAGGGAACCGAGAGATGAAGGAATAAGAGATGAAAAGCCAAGAAGATGAAGGGTGTGAAGGAGAGGCAAGGAGCCTTGAGAATGGGGCATTGGGGTATTAGCCAGGGAGCTCAGAGGTCAGGGAACACGAAAGGTTTGTGAGATGCGCAGAATAGTAGAAGAAGAGACGCATGATAGACGCAAGAAAAATAGCATGTGTAGAAGACGAGAGGCGGAAGAGGAGGAGGAACCCAGTGGAAGGTGTGAGTGAGCGTAGTGCCTTGGGCTATTTTCAGTTCCGCCTGCGGAGATTTAGAACTTCAGAATGCTTTGTGGCTGAGAGGAATCATTCTTATGCCCAGTTCAGTTACCGAACATTCCATGTAGAATTGGATTGCCCGAGTCCGCCACTGGAGATTTAGAACTTCAGTCTAACCTGAAGGTTCTGCTGCTGACAGAAATCTCTCTTATGCCCAGTTTAGTTACTAAAAGAGTAACTTTTGGAGAAGAAAGTGATGGGCAGGAGTGGATAGGAGTTCAGTACCGATGTGAGTGTATGTAAGAGAGGTGAAGACTGTGTGCCTTTAATGTATGTGTGTGTGCACACGCGAGTGTGTGTGTGTGCGTGCGAGTGTGTGTGTGTGTGTGTGTGTGTGTGTTGGAATGAACATTGTCTCATCTGTCCCTCGTCCCTCCTCCCGCAGTGATCGACGTGACCTACCTGCTGGAGGAGGGCTCTGGGAGGAAGCTGCGCAGACGCACGCTGGGATTGGGTGACCTAGTGGGCAGGAAGTGACGTCATCTTCAGCAACCCTGCTGCCTGGCAAGCACGTTTCCCTCTCTGTAGCCGGGTGAACGAGTGAAGAAGAAGGACGAGGAGAAGACCTGTGCGAGTGTTCACGGAGAGAGAGACGGACGGAAGCAGAGGAGAAGGGGTCTCTCTCTCTATCTGCAGGACACCGCAGCCTACAAAAATCCCTACTAGAGGATTCATAGGAAAGTGACCGTTTCTCAGGGTGACGTGCGGACGTTTCCATGGCGCCCAGGGCCCTGACATATTCAAACCCATGACGATGCAATGAGTGTCAAAAACAAAAACATAGGAACCTGTAATTTTTTCTTTTTTTTCCCCCTTTTTGTTTTGTTTTTGTGGCGCTTTACAGAGGACTCTACAACGCAAACAAATCAAAGCAAACAACAACAAAACAACAAACAAAAAAAGAAACTAAACGAGAAAAAAAAAAGCCTTGAACTGAATAACTTCTAGACTTCTAACTCCCAGGAGGGGACTCAGACCTTAAAGCAGAGACAAACGAAAGAGGAGTGAGGAGCAGACCTGGGACTCGCGCCTTCCCTGGTCTCTCCTCAAGGACACGCTCGGGGAAAGAGGAAGACGAGGAGGCGGAGGAAGAGGAGTAAGAGGAGAAGGAGGAGGAGAAAGGGTAGCAGAGAGGCTCCCAGTGCCAGGTACTGAACTTAGGGATGCACAGCAACAGCAACAGCAGGAACGGGCCAGTAGTGCCCCCTAGTGGCCGAGAGAGGCAAAGACAAGCGTTTTTTGATCCTATATGGGAATGAGCAGCCAGAAGAGGGGGGGTGTGGGGGGGCGGGTGGGGATGAAAAGGGGGGGGGGGGGGGTGAGGAGTAAGCATAGGAAGTGCAGTGTAGCACGCTTACACACTGCCAGGAGAAGGAGAGGACAGGAGCAGAGGAGAGGAGATGAGATGAGGCAAGGAAATTTGAGGAGGAGCTTTGGCTAAACTGCACTTTTGACACCACGGACAGCGGGGGCTCCCAGGACGCAACGCACACACACACACACACACACACACACTAACACACAGTATTGGAAGATGCTGTCTTGCAGAAGATAAAAAAAACATAACAACAACAATAACAACAACAAACAAAAAACAAACAAAAAACAACAAAAAACAAAACAGATTACTTACTAAGTATATTCTCTCTCTTTTTTCGTTTTCTTTTTCCTGTTTTACTGTAATACTTAATGAAGCATTGGAGAGGGGTGGGGTTTCTGTGAGCCAAGCTTATTTTGTGATTGGTCTGTGAGGTAACTAGTCCCGCCCTGTTTGAAGTCATCAAACTTCACCAGCGAATAGGAGAAGGAACAGATTGGTTATCAGGCACAGGAGGGAGCTGGCCTGAATATCGCCTTAGAGTGCCATGGTCCTGACTGGTGTGTGTGTGTGTGTGTGTGTATGTGTGTTTGTATGTTTGTATGTATGTGTATGCATATGGGTGTGCGTGACCGTGTGTTTGTGTGTGTGGTAACCACCAGAATTCTTAAAAACTGAAAGAAAAAAAAACTAAGGGCTTGAAAGCAATGATAAAAGTTATTGATGAATTAATTATAATTAATGGTTAAATGGTAGAAATGGAATATGATGGAAACAGAGAAACAGTGTATCTTGTGATGTCAGATTTTCTGTGGGTTGGGGGGAGGGTTTAGGCAAGGGTGGAGGGCGGGGGGAGTATTTTGGTTCTTTTTTTTTAATTGCTTTCCTGGTGTTTTTTTTCTGGTTGCCATGGAGAATGTTAATAACAGATTGTGATGAGATTTCCTTTCCGCCGCACCTGTGCTGAGAGAGACAGGTGTGTGTGTGTCCCTCTTCACCAGTTGGAAAGACAGGAGAAGAAGAGAGGGAGACGGGGGAAGGCTAAATAAGAAAAAAAAACTGACAGAGAACGAAGCGTTGTATAGTGCCAAGCTATGTATATATACTGACTGGGAAATGAGAGAGGAGTCTCCAAAAGCAATATCTTGATAATGGATTTTGTGTATTGTACAGGAATCAACCTTATATGTATTATTATTAATTATTATTATTATTAATTATTATTATTATTGATTATTATTATTATTATGCCATTTGTATTTCTATACTCGTCACATGTAAGCTTGGGGCAGGCAGAAAGGTACCCTGTGTTCGAGCTACCAGAAAGACATGAAAACCCGTTGCCTAAAACCCCAAATTTGATGTAACATGCATGAGCGAAAGGATTGTCAGATCAACTTCCCTGAAGGCATTGGGGCATTGCAGTGACCCTGACATGACATCCCGTCACTGTAGCTTTCGATATTGACGTTATTGTTAATTATTACTCTTTTTTCCGAGGAGTGTGAACAAAAGTGGCTCCTCGTTTTTTTGCTGCAAAGTGTTGAACACTAAAAAAACAAACCCGTGATATTTCTGAACGTGACAGGACCCAGAGGCGAAGCTGTCAGCGCCGGATATCATGTTCTTAATTTCCTTTTTCTTTTGATTTTTTTTTTTTTTTTTTTAATTGAAAAAAATGGTTCCGTTTTTGTGATAGCGGTCATTAACTATGATGCTTGTATTTCTTGTATTTGTGTGTTTTTGTGTGATTGGTTTAGTTATTTTTAGACAATCACAAAATAAGATGCAAGCATTGTATATGAGCAGACTGGCGGACATTTTGTGATGTTGTGTACAGTTTGTCAAAACTTCTTCCACTCTGGTTCAAAGTTTGTAATTATGATTCTAAAGTCATAAAATGCTGTTGGTTTTTACTTTTGGTTTTATATTCTATTTGTTTTTGTTTGTTTGTTTGTTTTTTAATAAAAAAGCACTACATTATTGTGAATATACCTTCTTGTTGCTCATGAATTTTACCAGAGAGGCATCGGATATCTACTCAGATTCATCTCTTGAGAAATGCATTACAGCATAATTTAAGTGTATTGCTAGTTATGCAGTAAGTTCTTTTTAAAATAAAATGCATTTTAATAAAAACACATAGCCTATTAGCAATGTTTGTCCATCCCGGTTCTTCTTTTCCCAAGTTTCTACAGGGGAGGGGTTATATCATTGTTCAGCATGAACTGCCTCTGAATTTAAGTAGACTACCTTGTCTTGCTTCTTCAAATGTTAAATTAAATGGCGCGCTGACATGCTACCTGAAGCGAGTCTTGGTGATGGAATTTTCCCCAGGGAAGGGAAGTCATGCTACTTTAACTTTATCATTGAACAATAGCATTAATCACCTGTTTCCTTGAGTATATTTTGATGACCCATTCATCTTTACTAATAGTTCTGCATTATTTATAAAAAGGCTCTTTCATCCAGAGCAGTAATGGGATTTCATGGTTGATGTTCTCTGATATTTGGCCTGTTCAAAACACAAAGATCTTTTTGGATGTGCTCAAGGACAGTCTTTTAGAGAGGTCCCAAGGTCCCAAGCTAGCTTAACAGTGATGGTTATGGTTATAGTTATAGTTATTTAGCAGACGCCAAATTTGACATACAAATAAATAACAATACAAATTAAATGAACAGTGAATAATTTCAAAATAGGGAGAATAGCAATATTATCAATAAAACTGTATAAATCAATAATTTTAAGCACTAACCTAATGAGAAATAAAACAATGAATATGAGAATAGCAATTAAATAAGTCATTCAATCAATCATATAATAACAATAACTATGGCATGGTAAGGCTAAATGTAAGGACAATAGCTAAAATAAATGTCCAATTCTAATGGTGATGGCTTACAAGAGCTTAAAGGTCAAGGCCAAGGATTCTGCAAGATTCATTGGGGTGTTCACAAGCCCAAAACTTCTCCTCTGCAATAAAGATGCAAGTGTTTTTAGTATATTATATTTTGTGAAGAGATTGGAACAGAGCAGTCATTCAACCAATCAAAAAAGACTTTCCTACGTTCTAGGAAGTGTTGCCATGGTAACGGACGTCGACGGTGTCTGGTCTGTGCCTGTTTTACTGCTACCTAGAATCTACTTTAGCCTACTCGGGAAATGTATGCCACCCAATAACAACAAATTATTGTCAGTCGAGAATGTAGGTAATTTGGTTGGATGCTATTAGGCGCATCGAATACATTGCAATTAAGGAATACAATTTAATTTGGTTCGGTCTAGCACTAACTCTAAGTAGATAAGCGAAAGGAACAGGTGCAGGTGGTAACATTAACGTTGACTTGGAAGGGCTAATTTACCGTGATTGATAACTTTACTATTTTTTACGTTTCGTATTTCATCTCAAAGTACAACTCATTGCAACACACAAGGAAAGGATGAAGAAGAAAGACAGGGTGCAAAGAGAGAGAAGCGAGAAGGGAGTCGAAGACATCACTTCGAAAACAGCAGGTGGGCTAACTTTAACACCATTGTGATTCTGCTTATCCACAACACATCCACAAACGTTGTTGACGTTTGACGGCTTCTGTAGGCCACCACGGAATACAAAATAATACAAACTTCAGAAAGACAAAAGTTCGTTGTACTGTTTTCATGGAGCGCCTCAATGACCTCTTGTTCCACAGGACTGAATTTCCAAGAGAAGTCTCCAGCCCAAAGCATAGGTAAGCCCTGGTGCTATTAGAAACTGATCTCATCTCAACATCACTTTCCATTATTTTGATAGGCCACCTCTACTTTTAGAGTTGTTGCTGCATTGATTATTTGGGTATTGGGCATTCCACAGAAGAGTACCAGTGCACTGGTAACCTGGAAGTGGACTTCCATGAAGTCACAGCTCTTTTGGGTCTGAGTGAAATCCCCACGGTCACGCCTAGGTCCTCAGCAGCCTTGTCTCCATCCATGGAGAAAGGTATCGGAGGTGAGATTGAAGTGGCTCCGGAAATGTAAATCAGTGGGTCGCTGTCTCAGTCATCAGGTAGTCCTATTAAATTTAGCAAAGCTACATTTTAAATGAAGTGTCCTTAGACCAATTTGTCCTTGTAATCTGTAATTAACAGTGTGCAATGTATTGGCTATGTGTCATTACAAGATGAAGCCTAGCCTACTCTGGGGGTTGGTCTGTTTTCTTATTAACATACTGATTGAGGTATGAGAGGTGCATACGAGGTAAATACTATTTTTCAGTTATATTTCGCACATCAAGTGTAACCTTTGTTGTGTTCACAAGCAAGTTTAAAGGAATGTCAGTCTCAGAAGTCACTGCCACCTGTTTGTGCTTTTTTCCTTTATTTCTTTATTTTTTGTGGTTCGACAGAGAGCCAAACTCATGGTCCTTGGTGTTCTAAGCGGCAGTTACTGGTAGACTTGGAGACTGAGGATCCACGGAGTGTCAAAGCAGTCAAAGTCTTCGGTAAGGACTGGAATGTTTCATAATGTACAGTGGTGATATTTTGTGAATTGTTGGAAAGTTTGATAGCAGCTTCAGACTTACAGTATAACACCCAATAAAGGCTGAAAAACTGGTAAGAGTAACATGGGATTCTGCTGCAGTTAAGATTTAACTTGTACTACAATTTACTGCTTACAGAGCTTTACTGTGAGACGTTTATTTCTGCAAATGTAGCACTGTAGTATTGTATTAATACTGTTGTTATTAGGCCTACTGTCAATATTATTGCCCATTTTGGAAAGGATTTCAAATGGAAGACGACTAGTTGTGTTGCACATGACACCACAATAAACAAATGAGTTTATGTAAACAATAAACAAGTAAGAGTATTTTCAGAGTGATGGTATCGCATGACAAGTCCAATGTACTGTTACAGGATGGAAGGTGGACGAAACCTTGACCAAGGCACTGAACAAGATTTTACCATCGCTGAACAATCTACAGACACTACAGTGAGTCATGGGGAAGGGAAAATAACTGAGAAATAAAGAAATAAAGCAACAAAGAAAGACTGTTAAATATAATAAACCCATATAAGCATCCTCCTTTGAAATTACGTGGATGAAAGTTTTTTGGTACCTCTGTACGTCACATAGCAGTACTTCCGCAGCACTTTGATCTTCAGCTGTACTGTTCTGTGCTTCTCTCCATGTTGTTTTGTGTAAAAGTGTCTCTACAGTAATTGTGAATGTGATGGATAATGGAGGTTTCTTTGTGTTTCTTTCGCAGCTTCTGGCAGGCGGACCTGACCGTGCACACTCTCCTCAACCTGAAGGCCACCCTGCACCTGTGCTACAATCTCAGGTGTGGTCAGGCAGCACAAACCCTGCATCTCACCTGTGCTACACTGAACGTGTTTACATGCACACCAAATAAACTGATTACTGGCAATGATTGGGTAACTGGAATAATCCGTTTAAGGTGCATGTCTTGAAGAAATCAGAATATTGACAGAAGGTGTGCACCTTTTTTATAAACCGATATTACTGACATTTTTGACATTACTGACATTATTGACATTAGAACATACTATATGTTGCATTTTATTGTTAGTAACAGTAACAATGTTGTAAGCATGTAATTAGTTACATTATCTGTTAGTGAAACTGTTAGTAACACCGTTATTCCCA
This sequence comes from Sardina pilchardus, assembly GCF_963854185.1. NCBI lineage: Eukaryota > Metazoa > Chordata > Actinopteri > Clupeiformes > Clupeidae > Sardina > Sardina pilchardus. The sequence continues at coordinate 10,127,422 of NC_085017.1, forward strand.
TCACTGATTGTATTACGTAAAACGTAGTGATATGAGAAGGTTCAGCTGCTCATCCGGTGGTTCTGTTTTGTGATACACTGGTACTATGCTGATTGACTCCTGGTTTTGCGGCAGGACAGTGGTGTTGGAGGGGAATCCAATGGCTGAGCACAGCTACCATCTCCTAATGTCTGAGGACAGCAAGTGAGTCACTGCCTCTGGTTGTCTTGCTCTCTCTTTCTCTCTCTCTCTCTCTTTCCCTCTTTCTCTTTCTGGCTCTCTTTTTCTCTCTCCCCCTTTCTCTTTCTCTCTCCCCCCTCTCGTTCTCTCTCATTTCCCCCTGGTGTGCTCTTCATCTCTTCATCAAAGACAAGTTGAGACGTGAAGATTATTAAGTGCTCACCGCTCGCTGTCATTTAACAAAAACGAGTGTTAATGAACTTCTGAAGAAGCACTCTATATGAACCTCACGGAGGTGTGTTGTTAACCTCATCTTTAACCTGAAATGTAATAAATATGATTAACTGCGCCCTGACATTTTCCACGGCAGTGATTTAAGACTGCGTACTAAGTGGCAGAGGAAGAGCACATTAAAGACAAAAGAGAGCCTGAACCCGGCAGTCTGGGGGTGACAGCCTCAAATCATTATCGTCCTTTTATCACAGACGGTTCTCTTGCTGCCCTACGACCGCAAGTTGTCAAGTTTTGAAGACTGCTTAGTTCTGTCATAAATGTGTGGACTGTCTGACTATGTCTGAGCAAATTGCTGCAGGTCTTCCATCTTGTATTTATAGGCATGAAATCACATTTGCAGCACGTGCAATGATGGCAATGTTTCTCTGACATGCCTTGTTAACTTAGCTTAAATTTCCCCCATACTTCATGTGGTATGTGGTGTGTGGTGAGAGTTTTAGTGCATAATGGCTGCCGTGCATCACCCATTTGTGTGCTACACATTGGTCGAGGTTAATGAGGTTCCCTCTTCACTTTAAAGCACTTTGGGTGCCTTGATAAAGCATTATATGTAATATAAAATCAAGTTGTTATTGTTGTCGTATTTCTTGAGGCGTTTTCCTAGTGTTAGTCAGCTTCATCCACCCAGCTTCTCTTCCCCTCTGTTAGTATAGCCCACCTATCACTGCGCCACAATCAGATTGGAGAGGAAGGAGCACGTCTGATTGGCTCAGCCCTGTCCACCACCCAATCTGCCAACAAGAACCTTGTGTCTCTCAACCTGGCCTTCAACTCCATCGGTGATGCAGGAGCCAAACACATTGCACAGGTATGTTGTGCACTAACATTAGCCAACACTTTCTTTAGCTTTAAGTTTGTGTTTTTGTATCTGACCTGTTGCTACAGATTCACAAGCAACAAGATGGCCCAATCCAAAAATCCGGATTAACAGACTCAGTGTGGGTTCTCGCGAAATTCGTAAGGGCTTAGGGCTGTCCTAATGTCGAATTTCAAAAGGCGTGAGGGCTGAAGTACACACTTACCGAGCCCTTTCTGTGAGTCTGCAACGGTGCAGATTTCACCAAAGGGAATGACACACAATTCAACGTTTTGTGACGTTTACTGCGGAGACCATAGGTAAACAACAGCACGACACACGTGCATGGTGGAAGTGTTGTTATTAAACGTTGCCAAGGTACATGTGATCTCGTGAAGTGCTGTCCCAATCCCATGTATACCTACTGTATCTGAGCCCATGTGGCCTCACACACTCACTCACTTAGCACCTGAGATCAATTAAGTCTGTGAGTCTTTAGTCCTTAGTCCTCAGGGCTCACTTTGGGATTCAGCCGATGACAAATGTGTTAGTCAGCACCAGTCAGTTTTAGAAAGTCTTAAGGTACTGGTTGAAGTGTGATGTATTAGGGTAAAGGTAGTGGCAAGTGGCAAAACATTTTGACGTGTGATACAGTAATATGCCTATTGTACATACATGTACAGTATAGCTGTTCTGAATTGGGTGGATGGTCCCACTCTGTGGTTTCTCTCTCTTGTCCTCTTAGGGTCTACGCCTCAACCGCTCCTTGCTGTGTCTCTCTCTGGCTAACAACCACATAGGAGATGCAGGAGCTGCTCTACTGGCAGAGGTGTGCCTGCGAAATACTTCCCCTTCACCTCTGTCCCATTTGCCAAAGAATAGCCATTACACTACATTTTAGGGCTCTGTTCAATCATGTTATTGAATGTCATTTCCCTTTCTCTTCCTCCCCGTCTCATTCTTCCTTCTCCTTCTCCCTCTCTCCTGTTCTCTCTCTCTCTCTCTCTCTCTCTCTGCCCTCTTAGATTTTGAGCCCTTTCCCACTGACTCATGAGGAAGTTGTTGAAAGACGAAAGCTAAAGATCAGGAGAGACCAGTCAGTAAGTGTTCACAATATTTTCATTATTGAATTATTAATATGTATTTAGCCAAGACAGCCCATATACTGTGGTCTTGGTCTGTTTGGCATTCTCCGTTATTGTAGTATTTGTCATTTAGAGTTGTGCCCAGGAAATGCTCCAAAGCACTCTGCAGTCATGCTCAGGTTGAAGTTCAATTGTGCTTTACAAAACTTTAAAAATACTTAGTTTAGATTTAGGAGCTTTAAAAAGCATGTCTCTCAGAACTGGCTATAGATTTATGAGGCTTTTTCAGATCTCAGTAAGTGGTCCTCCTCATTCCTCTGCACGTCACAGGGAGAGTGTTTTAAGCAGTGGGGGTTTTGTTGGTATAGCTGAAGACTATTACATGCAAGCTGGCTTGTGTGTCTCCCAGCCGTGTTGAAGCTTTTGCAGTTGATCTTCACATTTCATGTGTGCTTTTTCAGTTGGGTATTGTAATAGTGTATATGTGTGAGGACGTGATCCAGGCAATGCATAGACCCATTTTGGTCAGAGATCAGAGAAGAGATTGATGAGGGAGGGATTGCGCAAGAGATTGTCAAGAGATATCTGAATCTGTATAGAGGGACGTTAGGATATGTTTTATACATGAGATGATGAGATGAGATGACATCCACACATCCCGCACAAATCTCACCCTAATCATAGAGGCAGGAGAGTTCAGTACATTAATGTGCTTCAATAAATACAACCTGCAAAACCAAGCAGAAAAATATCACAGCCCCATTTATGGCTGGCGTTAGCATTGGCTCTGAATCTGAATATCTGAATATTTCATGTGGATTTGGATAGGGACTCGCTTGCTTATGCAGTCTGTAAACATACCCAGCATGCTGCAATGTGACTGGAACATAAGCTGATCCGCCTCAGTACCTCCAGAGTTTTCAGGCTCACATCAGCGTTGGGGGAAATAACACCGGTTGTTTATTTGATGTGGAGAGTGGGATGTAATATGCAATTACGTACAGAGATTGAATGTAAACAACGAACACACGTGTGTATGGATACGCAGGCCAGGCCTGAACATTTGCTGTTGAGCTTTTGAGAACTGTTTACAAGTGGCATGTCAATGCAAGGTGTCATTGGGGTTGTGTAACAGGGTTGAAAACATTGTAACCCATTTAACATGCTCAATTTCACATTTTTAATGTGGTTAGAAGTTGTGAAACTATTTTCATTCTCCCACTGAAAAATAGTTTCCTCTCTGCCTTCCCATGTCTCCCTCTCTCCCTCTCTCTCTCTTTCTCTCTCTCTCTCTCTCTCCAGCCCTCTCAGGGAGCTGATCAGGCTCTCTCCATCCCCAGTAGTTGCTCAGTAGAGCAAAATGTCAGCAAGTCGGCCAAGACCTCAAGCAAGAAGAAGGTGTGTCTCCCCGGGTCCCTCGTGTTATTGTTGATTTCTGTGTTTGGGTTTGTGTACAGTATGTGTATGTATCCTAGATGATGACAAGAAACGGTACAGTAATTTCCTGTGTTTTAGCCGCATTGTGTATAGGCCACAGGACAGTATTTTATGCTAGCTAAAGAAAGCAAAACCATATTAATACCATATTAACTGCCCCCGTGTACTAACCTCAGAGCTGAAGAAATTTCGCGATATCAATATATAAGCCGCGGCTTATAGTTGGGAGTTTACGGTAAACTACTGTTTTGCATATGAAACATGTTTTGTCAAACATGGACACGTTGTTCGTTGTTCGCAGGATAAGTCATCAGCCAGCCAGACAGGGTCGGGCAAGAAGGAGGACCCAAAAATGGCCAAGAAAAGTAAGACAAAAGTAGCACACTTCTTTTTGTGCTCAAGAAAACATGAATCAGCCATTATTTATGAATATGTTCCTTTTGCCTCATTTCTCCCTCTCTTTCTTTCCTATTTCTCTCTCTCTCTCTCTCTCTTTCTTTTTCCCTCAGCGTCTGACACCAAAGTACAAAGGAACCGACAGAAACCTGAGACCAGAGACAGACAGCCATCTGCAATGGAGACAGAGGCAAGGGCATAATCAGGGAGATGGAGAGAGGGAGAGGGAGAGGGAGAGCGAGAGAAGGGAGGGGTTGGTGGGGCAGTGGAAGGGTTAGCTGTGAAGACCTTAAAAGTAGGGGTCTTCAACACGGTGCCCGCAACACACCTTCTAAAAATAGCCAACAAGTCGCCTGCAGATCCCGGTCTAAAACATCCTCCATTGTGAAGTAAATCTGTGTGCCAACCACTGAAACCAGCTGATTCTAATTAGCACAACTCTTCAGCCAGGTAGAGCAACTAATTGATGTTAAGTGCACAGGTAGAACCAATACATGATTGGACTTTTACTTTCTGAAGCTGGAGTTTTCCACCTCTATAGCCCAGCTATGTAGCCCCTACACTTCTACCAATCTTCATGCTAGCCTACATAGCGTGTCTCCATGAGCGTTGAGGGGTCAAAACTGAGAATAGGTAGCAGCATCTAAGGGTGCTTTCACACCAACAGCAGTTGGTGCACAACAAACGATCCATTCGAACTAAAAGCTCGTTTTCATCGGTGTGAAAGCATCAGTCGTGCCACTAAATCTAGCAGACCGAGACTGCCAAAAAGAGGTGCTCTCGGTCCGCTTGTCTCTGCACCAAATGCCAGACTGGTGCAGTCCTGATGAGAACGCAAACTCGGGTCCAAATCATAAACATAGTGAAGCAAAATTGGCGCTTATTTGTACTGGAAGATACACATTGATAAAACGTCAATCGGGCCAATTTTGGTTTGATTGCTGGTATGAAAGCGGACTAGCCTAGAAATCTAGACGCACCCTAGCGGCCAAAAATATTTTTGCCTAGCGGGATGGTCTAGGGTCGCACCGTTGAGGCCAAGCCTGCGCTAGGCTCCAAACCAGCCTAGCCAATCAGAACGCTCTATCTGTGTATAGAGTCCTTGAGCCCGCCTTAGTTCACCTTCGGCTTCCGATATTGACGCCAGGGGGCTGGACCATGTGTCCTCGTTCGACGAGTTGGGTGTGAGACTGTGTTCAACAACCATAGAGAAAAACAAAAGATGGATGAGGGTAACGAATTGTGCTCGTTTGAATCGGCTTTGGTAGAGTTAGACTTGGGCTTTTCTCTGAAGGTTGAGCAGAAAGAAGCACTCAAGTCATTAGTTTTAAAGAAGGATGTATTTGCCGTTTTGCCGACCGGCTAAGATTGGTCACAAGAGGCAGTTTGAAAGACAACTGTTCATCCCACCCACAGGCCTCAGACCATACATTTCTGTGTAGTTTGGCTTGCCAGGCTAAAAGCGGACCGCACTGGAGTCTATATGTACATAATAACAATTGTATTGCCTGGTGTGGACCAAATAATCTAACTAGTGGTGTGAAAGCGCCCTAAAAAGGCTTTAAAGAGGAACTATGCAGGTTTGGCGATTTCTTTGCTGTTTTCTCGTTTTACGCCTGCAGGTTTCTCAGGGTTCTGGCATAACGCTAGTGTTGAACAAACTTGGCTCAACTTTCAAGCACAACGCTCGGCTTATCAATGTCAGTTTTAGAATGTTCAGGTATTTTGACCAATTAGATTAGTCTAAGGACGTAACAACAAAGATTGTCTAGTTACTAAGATGAATTATAAGCCGTCTCTAGTAACAAAGTTGACCGCAGCGTAACTTAGACGAGATAGAATGTTTTGGATTATTATTATGGTCTGAGCGTTGCCTCACACTTGCCACTGCCGCTTGCCACTGGCTGGTGATCCCCGCCTAACAGTGCAGACTCTCTGTAACACTGTTCAAAGTGGCTCTCACTATCGTAATTTCCCAACTAGCCGCGGCTTATACATTGATTTTGCAGTGGTGTAAAACACTGTCCTGTGGCTTATTCACAATACATAGGAGGGGGGTAATGCGGCAGCCGTGGCCTACTGGTTAGGGCATCGGGCTTGTAACCTGAGGGTTGCCGGTTCGATTCCCGACCAGTCCACGCTGAAGTGCCCTTGAGCAAGGCACCTAATCCCTCACTGCTCCCCGAGCGCCGCTGGTTGGGCAGGCAGCTCACTGCTCTGGGTTGTGTGATTCACCTCACTGTGTGTTCACTGTGTACTGTGTGTTCACTAATTCGGTTTAATTGGATTAAATGCAGAGAACTGAATTTCCCTCACGGGATTAAAAAAAGTATATATTCTATATTCTATATTCTATTCTTACTGTACCCTTAACTATCCTGGTCAAATCCAACAGTGCCTTACGTCAGCTTGCCTTCATGAATTTGAATTCCAAAAAGAAACCTCCAGGTTGACTTGCAAATGTGTACCACACGCACACACACGTCATCAGCCTCTATGTAATCAGACCTCTTCAAACTTAAACACAAAGAATATCAACGTGAAATTATTTCTGATGGTGACGACAATCTTCACAAAAAAAAAAAAAAAAGAATGAACAGTTTTAAAAATTCACGTGGATGTGAATTCTTTTAATCCCTTTGCACTCTTTCAGCAGGACAAGAACAACTTGGGGCTAAATAAGGTACGTTTTAATTCCTGACCCACTCCTCCCTCCAGCATGTCTGACTGTCAGGGCCAGATGTACTAACGCGTTTGTGCCTACTTCAGGTGTATTTGTTTCGTAACGTGTGCATAAAGCAGGTGAAACATTATGTAGGCAGGGCTGAAGTTCGGCTGCACCCAGGCTAGTTAAATGTGCCTATAATGGCACGGTCAGACTATACGATTTTTTTGTCGCTCACGATTGTCATTTACGATCTACCATGTCACACTATACGATTTTAGAACCATGAAAACCTCTCCGCGTCTTGGTCGGTAGAGTGGCCACATACACCGAAAGCATCGTCATACGACTCCCGTCTAATTTCTGACAAGCTAGACTTTTTGTCGGGCTGTTCTAGAACGTTGTGAACGACAAATCGCAAGTCGTGAAACATGTCACATTATAAGATTCACTCGCGTTTGATGTCGTGCCCGACCATTTGAAATCGGATACGACGTTGTAAACTTGTCGGTCACGACAAATTCGGGCCAAAATCGGGCTGAAATCATGTAATCTGTCCAGGCCATAAGAGAACCTTTCAAAGACAACAGAATCGTTATTTAGAACACCACTTTTGCATTTTGTACTAGTCAAAAGTAACTTTCGTTGGCCTCTCGAGTGTCTTACTTTCACTTTCATGTAATCTACTTAAACTGTTCTAATTGCTAGATTTAACCAATCTTCCATAGTCTACGTGCACAAATAAGCCTAGTTTGAGGAAAACTACTTATCTTCCTGCATGTTGACATCATGCATTGTATTATTTCATGATCGCTAAACGTTTGATTCCTTTTAATGTGGTCATCTTCACTTCATTCAACTGTGCTTGAGATTAAGGTATGTCATTCATTTTCTAACCTTCAGAAATTGCACTGGGGGGAGGAGAAAGGCGCTGTTTGCCTGATAAAGTCTCGTTTTGATAAATATGACGTGAACATAAGTCTCACAGGGTGCGATTTCTGCAGGTTGGCCATGGCACTGATGACGCTACGTTCGCAAATGTACTGTACGTGTACATCTGGCCTTAGACTTTGGCATGTTCAGGTGTGTGTCTGGGGTTGTCAGATGAAGGAGTCTCTATTGAAAAGAGATGACAGGACAGCCTTGGGCCTCATTAATCACTTATGGCCTGAGCAGACTACACAATTTTAGCCTGATTTTGCCATGATTGTGTCGTAGCCGCCAAATTTCCAGTGTCATGTTGGAATATGAAAAGCCTGATGGAGGAAGTGTCTTGTAATGTGACATATTCAACGACCCACGATTTGTTGTTTGCGACATTCCACAACGATACGACAAAAAGTCTGGCATGTCAGAATTTTGGGTAATCTCCTACGATCTCGTGTTGACACTGACACTGTGACGACACACAATGAGAAGGCTACAGTAGATGATCTTGTAATGTGGCCAGTCTTACGACCAAGACGTGCCAAGATTTTGGGTTCTCTGATCGCCTAGTCTGACATGGTCATGGAGAAAAGGGATTGTTTTGGAATTTTTTAGAAGACAAAAATCGTGTAGTCTGCACAGGCCATGATACACACTCAGGACGGTGTGGAGTGGAGTGGTCAGGTCCGATGCGAGTACAAACGAGCCATTTCAACGATTCAAATATGACAGCATCAGTACTGTTTGAGGACGATTTACCAGCATTAGTGTAGAAATGCAGAGTTGGGTTTCAGGAGAAATATTATCATGATCAATAACCAACTTCATTCAATTCCTGGCACCGGTAGGCTATTATGACCTAATATGTTTTGTAGCTGATGATAACAATTTAACTTGAATGTACCGTTGAAGCCACAAACATGGCTGTCAAAAATACTATATATGCTGATCACTGTGTGTGTGTGTGTGTGTGTGTGTTTCTGTAGTCCGCTGATGGTGGAGAGATTGTGAGCTCCTTGCTGGATCCAGGTGTGCAGCACATTGGTGGGAAAATGATTATGCCAGGAAACACGTCCCTCACGTCCCTCAATCTCACAGGTCAGCGAGGCTATCATCGTATTATCAGTTCCAGTCTGACTAAATAGTCGGTCTATTATCATTCAAAAGTTTGATTTACTGTTACATTTAAGAGTATATCAGACATATAATAAAAGGGCATACATACTATCATCGGATTACCAGTTCCAGTCTGACTAAATAGTTGGTCTATTATCATTTAACAGTTAGATTGACTATATATGATAAAAGCGCATACAGACAATAAAAGGAATTATGGTGTAAATTCAAATATACTGTAGTGCATACTTCTCCATATATCACAATGTTGTCTCTTGGCAGGGAATCGCTTGACAGAGAGGAGTGTGGAGTGCTTCTGTTCTTCCCTGCAGGCCCAGGGTGATGCAGGAGGCCTCATGCACCTCTGTCTCAATGTGAGTCTTATCAGTGAGCACAGAAACAAGGATGAAGGATTTTGGGTTACAATGTCATGTCACTCTCACTTTCAAGTAAAGTGTTACAAGATTTTTTTTGTTTGTTTGTTTGTTTGTTTTAAAAGTGGAAAGATGTCTGATAGTTGTACATTTTATTGTACGTTTTGGCTGTGGATTCGGGTTGGACTCCTTATCTTCCACCGTATACGCTTTAGGGGTCTTAACATTCATAAGTTCCACAAAAATTGGCCACTGAAAGAGGTCAACTTATTATGTCAATGTTGTGTAACCGGAATATGTGTCAGCTTTGGCTACAAATGGGTTTCAAGGGTGTTGATATCATATTTCACAAGATTAGTGTTTTAGTTAATATCGTTCTTCAAATCTTTGCTACATATCATCACTTCCTGGTGGTTCTGTCTCTCTCTGTGCTCTTTAGAGAAACCGTTTCCCCCTCGACTGCAAGGCCTTCCTGAAGATCCAGGAGCTAATGGCCTTCAGAGATCCTCTCAACAAAAGCTCCACCACTCAGGCCGAGGAGGGACAAGGACCAGCCGAGTAGGGATTTGAATTATAGCTATTTTATATTTTATCTGATTTTATGCACCACATGTTTGTAACCATGCACGACATTCCATCTCTGTCTTTTCACTGTAGTGACCTCATATACCCTTTTAAGAACATGAGATCTTATGAGCCCAATAAACTTATATATTTCATACTTTTCCTCTTCTTTATATTTTATGGACACACATTATCAGTAACACACCAAAAACTGCTTATCTAATAAAATCTAACCTAAAATCCAAGTGTTATTCATCTTATATCAAGATAAAAAAAAAAACTTGTTGGTATTGTTTCCAGTATAACTAGACTTACAGTAGCAAGTGCTTTCTTGTGAAATCATTTGACTTAATTTAAGAAAAGATTGACTTACTTAAACAATCTTCCTGAAAACAAGCACATTTGTCTGCCAGCAAATTTGTCCTGATAAGATTCCTTAAAACAAGTCAAAGTCTTTGGTGACCACACACTCCCACACAACGGGATAGCTCTTCCGCTGTTCTTGTAACAGAATCTGATTTGTCACCTCTGAAGGTAGGAGAATCTGAAGGTCATGAGGAGTGGACGTGTAAGGGAGCTGATGAGCGGAAGAGCTATCCTGTTGTGTGGGAGTGTGTGGTAAATCCCTGACAAGAGGAGATAAAGCATGTGCTGCTATCCCTACGCTACAACCTACATCTGAGTTTAGCTCTGGAAAAGGGACAGGCACCCCCAATAAGCCTCTATCCTTACCAACATACTCGCAGTCTGGAAGTACTGAGATCTGGTGAAATGTGAGCTATCCCACTGTTTGGGCAGCCGTGGCCTACTGGTTAGGGCTTTGAGCTTGTAACCGCCAACCGGAGGGTAGTCCACAGCTGAAGTGCCCTTGAGCAAGGCACTTAACCACTCACTGCTCCCCGACCGCCGCTGTTGGGCAGACAGCTCACTGCTCTGGGTTAGTGTGTGCTTCACCTCACTGTGTATTCACGGCTTGCTGTGTGTGTTCATTAATTCACAAATTAAGATAAATGCAGAGGCCGAATTTCCCTCACGGGATCAAAAAAGTATATATATACTTATACTTATACTTACTTCTAGCAGACCCTGGTCCGCATCCGGGTTCAGTAGACTGCATTCACATTAGCAAAAATCACCGAACCATCAGTCCCATATACAGAAAGGATCCTTTTAGCACTTTGCATATGGTTATGGTTACGGTATTAGGCATTAGACGCTTTTGTCCAAACAATAGTTACAGTTAGTAAACAATTTAAAAGTTGGAGAATAGCAATGATAAACAACAATGGCAATTCAATCAATAGCTTAATGAAAATAGCTACATACTATAATATACAAACCATAATGCATAAAAAATGCATGCATGTTGAACAGATATGCCTTTAGACAGTTTTTGAAAGACTCAACTATCACCGAAACAGAGAGCACCGGGCAACTCATTCCACCAATAAGGAGCCACTGAGGAGAAGAGTCTTGAATTGGACCAAGCGTTTATGGCTGGTCAACACAACACACTCTCATCAGAAGAGGATAGGCCTATACATTTTGAACATTGAATTAAGATAGCAGGGAGCAGATCCTGTTGTCCTTTAGACCAAACTGGGAGATTTAAATGTAATTCTGGCCACTGTAGAGGGCCGGTGAGTGTCCTCTTGCGTCTTCTGGCTGATTGAATACCAGGCGTACCGCAGCATTCTGAATCAGCTGAACCAGTCAGCCATCAAAGTGACTGATCTGTGTGTAGGGGAGGACCACGTAGATCTTGAGAGTGAGCCTCCCACCTCTAGTTTTGAAGCTTTTTTAGAATATGAATCTTTAAGTCAGCTGTACAGCGATGATATTTCTTCACACAAAACCGTAATGTTTCAGAAATGCACATATTTCTGATATGATCCGCCTGCAGCAGTTAACTTCTTTTCTGCTGAGACATAATACTATTACTACACTAAGTATCTAAGCATATTGTAATTTACAACACAGGGTTAGGTCCATAGATATATATATCTATGGTTAGGCCCATTATGACATCACAGCCTCGATTCAAGTCTATAGGGGGAAAATACACTTTTAATTACAAATATCTCAAAAGCATTAACTTCTCAAAAATGAAAAACGGATAGATCGGTAAAGCCTTAGAAGATCTACGGAACGGTGTCAACCAAGTTTGTGCGTTAAGCGGTTCAGGCTGAATTAAGTGCACAAAAAGGTAAAAAGAATAATAAGAAGAAGAACCACCAGATTTCAATAGAGGGGATGCATCCCTCTATTACACCAAATAAACAAGACAATATAAAAACGACACCAAAACGCAACTTATGTGGAAGACTAATAACTGTAACAACAGATATAGGACATATACAATATAATGATAACACAACTTAGACTGACTTTTAATGCAAACCCTCTTTTTATGGGGTACTTTATTAACACTGTTACATACACCCCCCTTAAATACTAATGAATTGGCGAAGTATCATAAGAGAATATCAAGAAAAGAGAGAGAAGAAAGATAGAGAAAAATCTTTTGTCATTAGACTGTATAAAGTGAAGAAACTATTTCACTAAAGAGAATCAAAAGCTGTCGATCAAAAAAGTCTTCCAACATGGGAGTACTTAACGAATGGGATGGCGCCTTAAAGACTGAAAGTAGACTCTAGAGATGTCTGCTACACCTCAAATTCTGCTATAACACTACAGTACATACAGTATATCTGATACTTCTCCTTATGTGATACTAAGAGTTCATCCTAAACCAAGCTTCTAACTAGAGAGAAACTAAAGCATTAACAGTGGACTCTGGGGCGTCAAGAACTTATTCATTCATCTCACAAACGAGTCTTTTAGGGGTCTTGAAAGCTCTGCCTCGTCTGATTTGAATAACTGTGTCGTCAAAACCCTGGGGTTGGGCGCATGCACAGTAGTAGGCTCATCTGTGATGGTGTCTTCATGTATGGGTACCAATGGTTGGAATTGAGTCAAAGCCGTTACTCGCAGGGTGAACATCACTGTTCTGCTTTCTCTTCACCTGTGACGCCACTTGCTGAGTCAGCCAGTTCTGACACCCTATCAGACACATTCGACAGTTCTGTGTTGGGAATTTGATGATCCTCCACCTCAAAGTCATCAGGGCTAGTGAGAGCACCCACAGTGTAGTCCGGTCACTACAGCCATCATTCTCATCTGGAGGGATGATCTCAGGGACCGCCTCATCACTGTCACTGGAAAGGACTTCTGTCATGACCACTTAAGTCAAAAATACACAAGAGAGAAATATCTTTAGAACCAACTTTATTTTGTGTTTGGCGGTATGGCTCTGTTCAGAGGAAGTTCCCTGTCTTTCCATGAGCTCCATGGAAACCCAAGACAGGGAACAGCAGCATCCTCAAGGGGCTATACCCTCCCAGTTTAAAACTGGGAGAGCAACTCTATTCCCCCCTAGAACAGAGCAAGCCAAAAATGACAACAGTATGTCATTATTTCAAGTTAAACCACTTTGAGGTGGAGCTGGGTTGCAAACCAGCGAGCAGAGAAAGCAGTGATAGTAAACAGATTGATGCAGCTTAAATAGGCGCCCTTACGAGAGAGACCACTTGTGACCTGACAGCTGACAGTGGGCTTGACTGTGCGGCCTGCCAGAACTAACGCAGAATGCTTGATTTCTTGAACATCTTCATCAGGTAAAAAGTAAGTTAGTTGAACAGATTGATAGATTGATTCCCAAGGGGAAATTCAAGGTCCCAGCAGCTTCAGACACCACACACACTATAATGTAAACAGGATGATAAAATAACAAATCAACATGACGAAAAAAGATGATTAAAGATAAAGGTACCTAAACAAGGATCCAAATGAATGTACTGAGGATTGGTACTGTGATCCAGTATGAGGTGGGTGTCAAGGTGGTAGTGCAAATTGGTCCAACAGCAATCAATATGGACAATAAGAATGTAAGCATAGAAATATAACAGTTATAGTCTATTATGGACAAATAAGAGAAAAGTAAACTTAAAATCAGAATGATATGCAGCAGTGCAAGGATAAGTTATCACGGACAAAGGTATCAGACATTGGCCAAGTATAAAGTTAGAAATATATCACAAAATAAGAGAAAAGTAAACATAGTAATATAAGAATTATACAGGAGCAGCAGTGCAAGGATATGTTTGATAAGGATAGGTATCAGCCATTGGTCAAGTATGAAGTTAGACCACAGTCCAGTCAGGGGGATGGAGGGAGGGGTTGTGCATGTGGGCTAATGTAACAGTACATACCATCGTACAGAAATGTCATGGGAGTGTTTCAGAGGGTGGAGATGCAGATAGACTATACTATACAGCATACAGTCTCTTTAACTGTACCATGACTGGGATAGCATCATCTGTTGTTTATGTACATCACCAGTCCACCTCCCTTCTTCCTGCCAGAAAGTTTGTCGTCTCTGTCTAAACGGGCCACACTGAAGCCTGGTAGATCAACGTTAGTAAGTAAGTAAGTAAGTAAGTAATATTTATTTATAAAGCACGTTTACAACAGTTCACACTGACCAAAGTGCTGTACATAGTGTAATAAAAATAGGTAAAGAAATAAAGAAATAACATGAAATATTATAGGCCTACAATAAACAATGAATTACAATAACATAAGATAATAATAATAATAATAATAATAATAATAATGATAAGTAAAAATAATAAGTACAAATAAATAAATAACAAAACTAAATAAAAGTACACTTAAAACACAAAACCATCAAATTAAGGGGGATGGAAAGCAAGGGTGTAAAGGTGGGTTTTGAGCCTTGATTTAAAAGTAGAGATGGAGGGGGCATCACGTATGTGTGGTGGCAATTGGTTCCACAAACGTGGAGCCGCAACAGCAAAGGCCCTGTCACCTTTTTGTTTTAGTCTGGAGTGGTGGATATGTAGAAGACCCTGATTGCAAGATCTCAGGGATCTAGTGGCTGAGTGGGGTATTAGGAGATCTGAAATGTAAGATGGGGCCTGGCCGTTGAGGGCTTTGAACACCATTAGTAGTATTTTAAAGTGGATCCTTTGATGCACTGGCAGCCAATGAAGGGATGCAAGAACAGGTGTGATGTGATCCCACTTTTTTGACCCAGTTAAGAGTCTTGCTGCTGCATTCTGGACCATTTGTAGGCGTTGTATGAGGGACTGGGGGAGACCAAGGTAAAGGGAGTTACAATAATCCAGCCGTGATGTTATAAAGGCATGAATAATTGTTTCCAGATTATGATATGACAGGGAGTGTTTAATTTTGGCTATAATTCTAAGCTGGTAGAAGCTGTTTTTAACCACGGCAGAGATTTGCTTATGAAAGCAGAGCTCAGAATCAAAAATGACACCCAGATTTCTTGCAGATGGTTTAACAAAAGATGTCAGACTACCCAGGTCAGTTACTGTGGAGGGTTTTGTTTTGGAGGGGTTAAAAATGATTACTTCTGTTTTGTCATTGTTTAACTGAAGGAAATTTTCTCCCATCCAAACATTAATCTCCTTGAGACACTCTAAGAGAGTCTGAAGGGAGTCACTGGATCTCAATGGGAGATATAGTTGGGAGTCGTCAGCATAAAAGTGGAATGAAAGGTTGTATTTTCTAATTATATTTCCTAATGGGAGCATGTATAAACAGAATAGGACTGGACCCAGAATGGACCCCTGGGGGACACCACAGGAAAGAGGGGCTGAGGATGAAGAGTGCTGCCCTATAGATACTGAAAAGGATCTATGGGTGAGGTAGGAGGAGAACCACTGCAGAGCAGAGTCCCTAATACCAACCCACTGATGGAGACGGCCTAAAAGAGTGGGGTGGTCTACGGTGTCAAATGCAGCACTGAGGTCTAGTAGGACTAGGATAGCATTATCACCTGTGTCAAGTGTGAGGAGCAAGTCATTTGAAACTTTCAGCAAAGCTGTTTCAGTGCTGTGGCGTGCTTTAAAGCCAGACTGAAATGGCTCCATGATATCTGCAGAATTAAGAAAAGGCAGTAATTGAGAGAGGACTACTTTTTCTAGTATTTTGGAGATGAATGGTAATTTAGAAATGGGGCGATAGTTTTTTGGGTAATTGACATCAAGGTTATGTTTTTTAAGCAGCGGTTGGACAACTGCATGCTTGAAGCATGAGGGAACAGTGCCAGAGACAAGGCATGTGTTTATAATGACCAAAATGCTAGGACCAATGGTTTCAAAGGCATCTTTGATCATTTGAGCAGGGATAGCATCATTGGGGGATGTAGAGGGTTTCATGTGCATGACAATATCATTCAGCTCATTTAGGGTCATTGGTGAAAAATGGTCAAAGAACACAGCACCAGGTAAAGGACACAGTGGAGTGGGGGAAACAGAGGGGGTAAAAGACAGTTTGATAAGTTCTATTTTATCAATAAAAAATTTCAAAAAAGTTTCACATAAGACTGTGGAAGTTTCGACCTCAGGGGAGACTTGGGGGTTAATGATTGAGTTAATGGTACTAAAAAGGATTTGGGGTCTGTGGGAGTATTTGTCAATAATGTCAGATAAATATTTGGCCCTGGCTTGCTTAGCCGCTCTCTGGAAGGTTGCTAATGAATTCCTGAAGATGTCAAGAGAAACTGTAAGCCTATCTTTCTTCCACTTCCGCTCAGCTCTCCGACAGACCTGCCTGAGAGTGCGCGTTGTGTCATCAAGCCAGGGTTGAGGCTTAGGTTTGGGATGTTTGAGTTTAAGGGGAGCAATAGAATCTAGAATGTTACAGCAAGATGTGTTAAATAGAGACACTATGTCATCAATGTTGTCATGGAGCTCAACAGCAGTAGAGATGGAGCTAGCAACATCATTACTCAGAAAGCAATCAGAGAAATGGCAGGCAGTGAGAGAATTTACATGACGTGAAAAGCGACCAGGGGGTTTAGCTACAGGCAGAGGGTTAGGTAGGTTAACATTAAACAGAATGGGTTTATGGTCAGAGATGGAGGCCTCCTCAGTATGCACATTATCAACAGAAAACCCATGAGACAGAATCAAATCGAGAGTGTGACCAAGTATATGTGTGGGCTGATTAATGTGTTGCACCAGATCAAACGAATCCATAAGATGACAGAAATCCTTAACCAAGGGTTTATCTGGACAACAGAGGTGGATATTAAAGTCACCTAAAATCAACAAACGGTCATAAGATGTAATAAAATCAGATAAAAAGTTCGAGAACTCTTTCATGAAGTCTTTGTTTGGTTTAGGAGGCCTGTAAACCAGGGCACACACTAAGGGTGAAGCAGATTCCACTTTTACGCATTGAATTTCAAAAGTTGAAAAAGACCCAACAGATATACTCCTTAGTTTGAAATTGTTCTTAAAAATCATAGCAATACCGCCACCCCGTCCAGTAGCCCTGGGCGTGCTGATAAATGAACAGTTCGTTGGGCAGAGTTCGCCGAACACTGATGACTCGCCCGATCCCGCACCTATCCAGGTCTCGGTTAAAAACAGAATATCCAGATGTCGTTGGATAAAGAAGTCTTTCAGAATGAACGTTTTGGAAAACACAGACCTTGCGTTGAGCAGTGCAAACTTTGCCGGTGACAGTTCGAGAGATTGTGGAGGTCGTACATATTCTAATGGGCGGATGTTCAGGAAGTTCACTCCGCCGCCTCGGACCCGCAGTTTTGGAGAGGCTGTGCTGACGGTCATAGGAGTGAGGTGTTGATGGGGGACTTCCTTGGACCGTCCAGGAGAGTCGCGCCGAGACTGCAGAGTCGGGATGGCATCCTTCGTCGCTCGATGGATGGTGAAGGAGTGGCGTGACCCTCACCCTCTGTGCACGTAGCGCTTCCTCCGAAGGATCCCTTCAGCCTGGCAAAGGTGGAGCACATCCTCATCGATGGAGGTGGTGAAGGATGCATGCTGATGAAGTTGCTCTGCGGTATAACGAAATCCGCCCATGTAGCCTGGTGTGGAGCTGCAGATGTGTTCACGCGCAACAGTGCAGGCAGACACAGCACAAAGCCTCGATCTCCCTAGGCTAGTCCACCGACTAACAAGGCAATCTCAGCCGACAGGATGGGGAGGGAGAGAGGCACTGTGTAGCCAAAATTCGAGAAAACTGCCACAAGCTCAATCATGCAGCACAACTCGCAGTGAGAAGCCTTCAACTCTTTCCAGGCCAGGCTAGATGTTATTCCTCCTAGGCCAGGACGTGCAGGATCCACCAAACACAACGACCGGGCAGGCAGAGAGACAGAGAGACAGGCAGTCAGGCAGGCAAGCGGCGCAGCAAGTATAGGCCAGCTGGTTCGCCGATGACCGTTCTTCTGGTATGACAGCCAAAACAGCAATTTCTTCGGATATTCCGTTACCACGGCGGAAAATGCAATAAAAATAACGAAAATAAAGAGCGAAATATGTACACTAAATAATACTATATACTGATTGGGAAAATATTGACATGAAATTATAAAACTTTTAAAAGTGTCAAACAATAACATGCCAGTTAGAGCGGCGTCAGTCTCGCCAGCGTTCCCGTAACCTAGCAACAGTGGTCGGGATGCAACTAGTTGGCCACGTTTCTGTGTTGCATATCAGACTACATTCCCTGTACAGCTTCTGATTTCTAACCAGGGCAGCCAGTTTATCAGTTTTGTTAACCAGTGAGTTCACATTCCCCATCACCATCGATGTAACTGAGGGCTTGAATCTCCAGTTCTACTCCCGTCACCTCGTCCTCACTGTGAGTCCCGCTCTACAGCCCGGAAAGCACCACAATTAGTCGGGGATGTTCACAGTTCAAAGGAAGCAGAATATTTCTGTGGACTACTGTTATCGGGTTACATGTTTGGTTGTTCTATCCCTTTTGATGTGCATTTTGGCACCCCCTTGCTGTCACTGATCTCCCTATTTATCAGGCCTCAAGGCTCGCTCAAAAGTGTAATTTCTATACCTGCACCTCGGGGGGTCAGTACGAAGACCAATGCAACGGTGCTCCAGGAAGAGAGGCGTTCAGGATCCTGAATCGTCCCCCACCACTTCCGTTGGTCCCTTTGATACAGGCCTTGCCCTTTGCTTCGCTGAACCCGATAACTTTTTGCCCTAGACACGTTTATTATTATAATCATTACTTTTTTTTTTAAATCCCTACTTTTTGCAATAAATATTTTTGGGTTATTTCTGGCTAAATCTTGCGCCTCTTCCTTTTGTGTTACTTCAGTTTGTAACAACTACCTTCACAGCCACGACTTCAAATGGAAAAGACTTCCATTTGTCTGTTACCTTCCCCTCTTTCCTCTTTCCCCTCTGTTTGCGATGAAAACGATGTCAGCGATGGCAAGTGGGGAGACCTTGACTTTCCTATTGTAGAGCCTGGCTAAATTGTGTGCGACTATGTTGCTACGCTACCTGCACTGCCTCACGTAGGTCTTTCTTCAGGCGAGACACAAAGTCATTGTGATCCACCACAACATCATTGGAGAGGACCATTTGAAACAGGATGTCAACTGGGAGACAGGGGACTCTACCAAACATGAGATAGAGTGTAATAAGACCAATGGAAAATGAAACCTGCCGATTTTATGATTTGACATGGAACTATATTCTCATTCCTGCGTAATAATCAAGGAACACCATGGACGCATAATCCCAGGAAAATAATCCTCACCTCTTCAGGTGGGAGGATCTCACTTTCCTCTGACTCGTGGGTGGGTACTAGCTGCATCTGCTGAACCATGTGTTGCACAATGTTACTCATCTGACCCACAAGATCATGAGGAGTGGACGTATAAGGGAGCTGGTGAGCAGAAGAGCTATCCTGTTGTGAGGGAGTACTGTGTGGTGAATCCCTGACGAGATAAAGAGGAGATAAAGCATGTGCTGCTATCCCTGTGCTACAACCTACATCTGAGCTTAGCTCTGGCACCCCCAATGAGCCTCTACCCTGACCAACATACTCGCAGTCTGGAAGTACTAATGTGGTGAACTGTGAGCTATCCATTACAATGAAAGAGAAATATACACAATAGAAAGGTAGAGAGCAGAAAACCTTTGTACACTATAATACAAATACTGTCATATCACATCACAACCATATAATTCAAATGCTGCAGGTGCACTGAACCATATGCATTCAGCTGGCCAAAAGAAGATGATAGGCGATAGGGCAAAGCATTTGGCTTCTTGCCTGGGCGGGAAATAATGTTGGACTATCTCCAAGCACCTAATCGAAGGAAGGATGGATGGATTGATACATTTATCAAGCTACAAACTAGTCATGTTTTACTTTCATCTAGATTGATTGTTATGATGTTGAATTAACACATTCAAATTCTGAAGTTTGCACAACGACATGAGACACTCCAAGATCAAATGGAAGAAGGTTCCTTGGTCTGATGAGACCAAAATGTAGCTTTTTGGTCATCAGACTAGATGCTATGTTTGGCGGACAACAAACACCGCACATGACCACAAACGACCTATCTCTAATTTGAAGCATGGTGGTGGTGGCAACATTATGCTGTGGGGATGGTTCTCGACAGCAGACCCTGGAAGGCTTGTTAAAGTAAAGGTAAAATTAATTCAACAAAATATATGGAAATCTTGGAGGACAATTTCACTCAGTTTGTAAGAGAACTACAACTTAGGAGATTTACTTTCCAGCAAGACAATGAGCTGAAGCATATAGCAAAAAGTGTTTTAAAGACAACAAGGTCAATGTTCTGGAGTGGCCAAGTCAAAGCCCAGACCTTGCTCCTGAATAAAATCTGTGGCTGGACTTGAAATCACACCTGATCTCCTTCCAACCTGACAGAGCTTGAGCAGTTTTGTAAAGTAAAATTGCAGCACCCAGATGAGCAAGCCCAAGTGAGACAATAGCTGCAGACTCCTTGCTTTAATTGTGGCCAAAGGTGCATCTTGATGGGGTGAATATTTATGTATTCCCTTATTTTGCATTACATCTTTTTAATGAATTAATGTGACTGTAGAAATCTGCATCTTCACTTTGACATTAAAAAGAGGATTTTCTGTAAACGTAAAAAAAAAAGAGATCAAATTGAATTGATTAAATCAAGAGTCCATTTTTTACAGTAAATGGGGAAATACCTAAGGGGTGAATACCTTTTATAGCCACTATACAGTATGTGTGTACTTTACATGTGTGTGTAAATATGTGTGAGTGTGTGAAACCGAAAGACAGGGATAGAGGCTATGACTACTGGTGTGTGAGACCAACAATCATCAGTGACTGCCCCCCACCTACGCTTGTGAGGGGGAGGGCGGGGGATCAAACACATGATTTACAAAAAGCATGACCTTTTTTTGAGATAGGTTTATCTTCTTGCCTAATCAGCATGATATGGATCACATGGATCGTCATATCATTCATTCCTCCATCCTGTGTGATGTATTATATAAGCCAATTTGACAAATCCTGACCAAAGCTGAAGTCCTGCATACAGCTATCGAGACCCAGCGACTCTCTGGTATGAATGATTTCTTTACCTAAGATTTATAGATTTAATTATCCTTGTGTAGGTAATGTATATGCAGTACAGATCATGTTATGCTCCTGTCTTTTAAAAGCAGCCAAAAGAACCTCAAGACAAACAATTATGTTCAGACTGATACTGGTGATTTTGGTCCTACATGTGGGTACCACCACTGCAGGTGAATATTTCAGGCATTTTTACGAACGCATATTAGGGCCATTGTATGAAATTTAAAAAAAAAAGTATAGTCAAACCTTTGCCAGAATAAAACTGGGATATTCTCTGACATTGTAAACCATACATTTACTAGCCAGAATAGCACTTGGATATTGTCTGACTTTGTAAATTTAAAAATGTACGACCCTTAGGTTAGCATAGTTTTTCTCTTCCATATAATGGTCCTAGTACGGCATCATACATTTTTGCATTGGGCTTGTTTTTATTGTTATTTTCCTTTCAGTTTATATTCATGACATTTCAATACTCCTCACTAGATTCTAGACTCACTCGGTGTCCATACCCAGCCTACAAAAACTGGTACAAGGTGGGGCCTTTTTGTGCCAGATTCTTTAACGGTACTAAAGATACACGCAGCTTTGATAACGCTGAGGTAAGTGGGGCTTTTGCTGTTGTTCAGTGAGATGTCTGGCACTTGACAATACACTAATGTTGGGTCCATTGCAGTTTATTGTCCATTTGTAAAGAATTTTAGGAATCCCTGATGAGTGTGATTGGTTAGGTTCCAAGTGGTTTCAGACACATGGTATTTGTGAGCCAAGTGCTATTAATCTTGTATTGAAATCAAAAAATGTAGTTGGTAATGTTTTTAGTATAGCCTAAAGAGACTCATCATGAAAACAAGAACATTTGGCTGCCAGTGCATAGAAAAATGGGTCTTTAAAAACAAGGGAATTGGTCTTGATAAGATGCCTGATAATAAGTCAAACTTGTATTCAATTAAGTCAACATTAAATTATGAATTATAACTTTTTGACTACATTTTAGCATACAATTAATAACATTTGTTTTTTTTTGTTTTTTTTCAGTGAGGGATATTCTTAACTATACCCTAGTTCAGATGTCTTGACAGAGTGTTTTACTAAAAGCATTTGTTTGGTGGTTGTTTGAAATAGCGATAATTAATAATGTATATCATCAATCTATCCTATACTGTAAAGCTGGTTTGTGGTATTGGCCAGCTCTGGGGTTGTGGCATTGCCATTGGCTAAGATAGTGATATCCAAAGTTTGCACTCTGATGAATGTATCAGAATACGTTACAAAATTCACTTTGAGGCAGGTAATCTACTACTATTAAATCTAGTCTGTTGTGGACTACATTTACAAAGTAAATTCTCCCAACACTGTTGGTCATGGTGCTACACTCTGACCTCCTACTCCACTTGGTGCCACAAATCTTTAAGTGCCTTGCTCAAGTGCATAACGGTGGTTTAAATGTCTGGGTAGGCGGCCTACATACTCTATTGTTCACATATGCCACCAATACCATCACAACCTCACATTTGCCACTAACACTGATCAAGTGCACCTTCCTTCCTCCCTTATTTTTATAACCACCAGCCGCCACTGGTACAGAGCAACTACCGTTGTGAGAGGCATAACATTTATTTGTGTCCACACTACTGTATTCAACTCTCCTTTGTCCACAGCAATGCTAACATATCAACTTTCCTTTTGTGTTCAAGCTCATGGGAAGTGGGATGATTGCCATTGCCAGGATGAAATTGGATATGTCTGCGCGTTCAAGATATAGCAGCATGGAGCAATCTTCTGGGCAATGTCATTCTCTACAGCATTAACTTCTAATTGTGGATTCAAACTGTTGGGGCTGGAAGGGAATGTTTGATCTATTACTCTTTTTAATTGTAGTGTGCAATTGTCATTAACGTCTTTTCAGAGAATAATGACATTTTGTATACCTTAGTATAACTTTTCATAACTGCATGATAAAAATAATAAAAAAAAATATGAACTTATAAAGTATGGTGTCGTTGATTATGGGCACACATTCATGTCACACAAAGAAAATAATGGAAATGATGTCAATACTTAAAAGTTGGCAAACAACATTGTCAAGTCAATCAGTAGCTTATTGAAAATAACTAAATAGGCCTACTATAATATACAAACCATAATGCATATAAATACTTGATAAACTAAGTGCATGTGTAACAGATATGCCCCTCTTGAAAGACCCAACACTACCACAGGAACAGAGAGCACGGGCAACTCATTCCACGGTTGGTTGGAGAGGAAAAGAGTATTGAATCTGACCTGTAGCTTTTATGGCTGGTCGACACAACACCCGCTTATCAGAACGAAATATACATTTTGACCATTGAATTAAGATAGCAGGGAGCAGATGCAGTTAGTGTCCAAATTGAGAGCCAGTGGAGAGTGTCCTCTTTGGCTGATTGAAGACCAGGCCTGCTGCAGCATTCTGAATCAGCTGTAACAATCGTGAGAAATATTGTGTCAGATAAGGTCTGATCTCCCTAATGTTGTAAGGACAAACTGAAATGATTGTGCAATTCTGCCCTACAAAGGCTAAGAGCAGTATCTGCACTTTTTCCAAAAAAATGTTTTTGCACTAATAAGAAGTGCCGGATCTGCTCTTCGATCTGTTAAAATTTCATATGGCTACCTAATACATTTCTAAGATTAATTTGCATTTTTAGTTTGCAGTTTGTACAGAAAAGTAGAGTGAAACCAAGGCAGATTGCAGTATCCACATTTTTGCATTGATTTCACTTGCCATTACTGCATTCTGCCTTGGTTTCACTTGCCTTTGCCATTACTGCATTCTGCCTTGGTTTCACTTGCCTTTGTTCTATTTTTACATAAATGTGTATAAATGACAGAGTTATGCCATTGTTAAGGCATCAAGAAGCATATCTTCACTAAAAATGTAGTAAATACCTCCTCAATTAATATAAAAACTGAGTGATTATGATCACTTGCTACACTTACTGCTAAATGTTATTGAATGGCCATGCAAGTATAAGCAGTAATGCAAAGGCAAAGCGCAGTATAGCCTATAACACTACCAAATTTTGCATGAATGTCAAAAAACAAATGGTTTAATAATCAGCTCACTTTGATCTATCTAATGATACCCTTTGTTGTTGAATATAATTTTATGCTTATACTTGATGTAAGAAAAACACAAAAAGCTGTTTTTCTCAGTTTGCCATTTTTGCTGATACTGCTCTTAGCCTTTGTAGGGCAGAATTGAGGCCACGTGCTCAGAGAAGTTGAGACAGTCATCAATTACGGCACTTATATGAGCATGTGTGTGTTTATTCATATTGAGTCCCACGGAAATACTTCATAAAATGTCTCATAAAACTTATGGGAAATACCTTTCTCATAATTTCTTCCTAAAAGAAATTAGACTTCCACAGACTTACACCAAACTGATGTTTACTGTATGTTGTTTTTGTGCCTTATAATATTTCTATGTGCAAAACTTTCAACCATGTTCAAGACTTTCACCCAAATTCCCACAATTGTGTTTAGTCAATGTCGTGATTATATGGGAGTATATGGGAATTTGTGATTATGATTGGTATCTCACAAATCTGTATTTCCACTACTGTTTTTGTGATGAGTTTAGTTTAGTTCAGTTATACCTGAATTGCTGCTTCAAGTGAAATTGTGGATAAATAGCCTCTTTCAGACAAGTCAGCTGAAGAGTTATAGTATTTGTTGCGGGGCAATGCACGTGTGCTAGAAACTCAGGTCGGAATTATTTTTAGAAATTAATAATTATGATATTTATTCATATGATATTAGCATGGGTGAACTTGGACAAACCTGTTTTCACATTTGAATCGGCTCTGTCTGAAAAACATTGACACTTGTTTCCAAACTTCCCATTTTACGACTTCCAGGGCTGTAACCAGCAGTGAAATTAAGATTGAATTGTTACCAAATCATTTCAGAAGTGCAGAGAACACTTTTGGCTTGGTCTGAAATGCAGTTCTAGACTGAGTTGTAAAGAAATGCACGTCCGTCCATAATCTGTTTAACCATTGAAACAGTGCAGCCATCAGTAGTATTGAATGGAGGCAATTGTGATTGAATCCTGGGTTTTCAGTTATGCAGAAACTGGCATCAAGGATAGGATCCTTTCTAGGCTGGCCTGCAGAGCAAATCAAATGTGCTATAAGGTCTTTCTGGCTTCACCCAGCCTCTATACTATTGCCAATTACATAATCAGTAGACACCATCAGGTAACAAACATGCTACCAAGCTTTCATTCCAGGTTACACATCCATCAGGGGGCTGTCTGGGTTGGTTTTGGGCTGATTATGGGCATTTTACCTAGCCTGACTCTCGCCAGACCCTTGTAGTTCCGCCATGCTCCACCAGAGGCGTTTCGCTGAGCTCCACACAAGGGTCTGGACGCGAGGGCAATCCAATCCCCTGCCAGTGCTCAAAAAATGAGCAACCAATCAGGAGCGCCGAAGCGAGTGTTTGATTCAAATAACAATGGCGGCACGCAGCGAGGAGTCTTGTGCTGACATTGATTCTGCTATTTCAACCGTTTTGTCGAATCTATCGAGTACTCATTCGTTAAAAGATTAACAGAGAATAGTTTTGAAGACATTTATTGATGGCAAGGATGTTTTTACTCTTCTTCCGACCGGGTTTGGCAAGAGCTTGAAGAAGCCTAGCACATCATTCAAGATAACAGGCAAGTGGTTTATCAAATCACATGCGAGGATGTTTTACAAGGACCCGCCTTCATAAATACATCTCCTATCGAGAAGTCCCAGATCCTTGTGTGAAGCAGACAGCGAACTACAGGATCTGGCGAAAGTCAGGTTACATTTTACCAGGTGTCATGTAGGGCTCATATGGGCAACATAAGATATACTATGCAGGATTGGCGATTTCATCGCCGGTTTCGCTTTCACTTTTCATTTTCACTCGTTTTATGCTTGCATATTTCTCTGCAGAGCTTCCCCTACAGCTTTAGCGTGTATATTTGACAAAACTCCTCAATCGGTCAGTCTGCCGTGCCTTTTCATGAGACTACATTACACTTCCTGGAGAAGAGCATGGGTGCGTGCCCGGTGTCTCCTGAAGTTGCAAGTGTGGTTTTACCGCTACAGACCATTAGAGCGGCCAAAAAAAACAAAACACCGTTCGACCGGTAATGACCCATTTAATCACATATAGAACAGTATGGAACAAATTGATTAACTGAAAAATGTTGCATAGTATACCTTTAACCCAACTGTGGTTTATAATCTGCTACGATGGGTTGATGATGGGTACTTTATGGATGTCACGTAAGGCCTACATTGGTAACCAGGTTTCACCCATCTAGGGCCTATAGTAATCTGTAATCAGTAATCTGCCCAGGTGGAGGCATGTAATACAATGCAATACCTGAGTGTAGGTATTCAGATCTACTTAGTATTGTAGCATAATAATAATCTCAAGATAATGTTGAGATTAAAGACTTTGCAGGCATTTCAGTTGACTGCAGTTTGTGAGTGTGTGCCTCTGTGTTTGATAAATAATAGGTATAATGGTAACCAGGTAGTACGTAGCTGTGCAGTTTGTTATGGAAACATCCCTCACAACGTTTCGAGAGGCGTATCAGAGAGCTAGCAGCCTTGGCTTTTAGCTCGATCGCGTGCATGCTTGACTCCTGATCCAAGGTAGGCCTACTGTTGTTTCCGAGTGAGAGCATGGTTGAGCTGTGTGGTTACCTGATAATATTTTTGTTGTTTTTAAACACAGATATCCTCTTGACCAAATTCAATTAAATACTGTGGTTTCTTTCTTAAGGAAAATGTGTAATGCAGAGCAAAACTTCCAATACACAGTTATTTCTCTCTCTCTCTCTCTCTCTCTCTCTCTCTCTCTCTCTCTCACACGATCTCTGTAGGCTATATACAAAATTGAAATGTTGTCCATGTACAGAACATGAAAGGTACACAAGGGAAATTATTAGACGGACATGCTGTAAAGATACAGTAACTTTTTAATCAGTAGTTTACATCTGAATATTTCCAAGATACACATTATGGACATGTTTCTAGACTGCCATTCGTTGTTTAACTCATGCATGGCCATGACATTTTATTTGTATTATTTATCATCCGAAAACCAAACTACTGAATTATTACGGAATTCACAACTGAGGCATTTCATCAACATATACAGTACAGTATATCATATTTATTCATTACCATCTCCATTTACTTATCAAATGTAATTATTTAAAGCACAGTTTGAGTACGATGTTGGTGACTAATGGCAGCCTCGAGAGTCTGAGAATGTTTTATTTTATGTTTATTCGGACTTTTTTTATTGTCTTTTTACCAAATAGAATAATGGATTCAATGCATAGGATATCCTTAACAAGGATTTCCCCCTTTGTTTCCTTTGTAAATGCCTCTGTTGACATTCACATTAGTGTCTAATCTTAAATATAATTGAGTTCAGTTCAACAGCAATGTAAGATTGAACCCATTTTCAACATTTCTTAATTTCAACTCCTGAGAAATAGCCAATTAGTATGACATAGAAAGTACTTGAAAGTACTTGTTGACACCATCACACATGAACTAATAGGCCTACTAATTTACTTAGTATTTCCACTGACAGCAAACCCATTCTTGAACAGGTGCCATTCAGAATTCTTTGAACCATGGTGCTAGTGAACCACATTTTCACTAGTTTTGAACCGGAAGGAGTTCTGAAGGATGCGTCATCAACAGTGGGTGTTGCATGCAAAAACAAAAGTTACTAAGATGCATAAACGGGAGAATGATATGAACAGTTGTCTGTAAAAATGGCAGAAATTAGTTATTTAAAATGCTAGTCAACATCTGCAGCGTAAAGCAGCGTAATTTTGTTTACTCATGGCAACAGATGATATGGACGGAAAACTCATGCTTTTAGCTTTCTCCCCTCTGAATGGCACAATGACACTCCCACTCCGGTTTGCAGGAAAAAAACAACTATTGTCTGGTTCAACTTTGGCACCAAGGTGCCATGTTCCGAACCGGCTTTGTTTTGTTTGGTCGAAATACTCAGAACGGTCAAATGTTGGTTCGCAAATGGGAATGGAGCCGGTTCTCTGTCGGTCTCTTGTCTCAACTTCTTATCACTGTGTGGCATATTGGTCTACCTGCACTATTGTAACTCCAGACGCAAAATCAATGATAACATTAATTTTCATTTTGATCTTAATTCAGAAGTGGGATCATATCATCTACTGCCTTATAAGGTGGAGAACACCAATTCCTGCCATGATTGCTCCCCCAAGCATTCCCACAGCTGCTCCTACTACTATTCCAAGTGGTCCTCCCACCACCCCGCTAGTTGCTCCTATAGCTGCTCCCTCGGCTACTGTCGCGACTAATCCCACAACTGTTAACCCAACTGCTGCAACCCCTGTTGCAACCCCAACTACTGCCTCCATCCTCTCCTTTTTTCCATCCATCTCCCTCAACCTTCTCTCCTCCTCCTGTCTTTTCCTTTCCTCTTTTTCTCTGATCTTTCTTTGAGCCTCCTGGTACATCTCATTTGTGTAGTATTCTCCTCCATTCTTCTTCACCATGGTGTCAATCTTTTCCAGCAGCTGGTTCACTTGAGTCTGGTTATGTTTTTGGTCATTATTGAAAGCATGATATCTACCGCCACATTTGTTGATGATTTCTTGTATCTCAGGATCCTTTACAGCATCTTCCAATGCCATTCCTTTCAACTGATCAAGATGAGTGAACAGCACTATGGTGAACTTTGATGCACTCTCACCAAAGTTGTCCTGGATCCACTTGACTGCGTTGTTCTCCTCTTCTGTGAATCTCACATCCAGTCTGATCACCAACAGAAAAGCATGAGGCCCAGGAAGAGACAACGTAACACACTTCTCGATATCTGCTTTCAGCTCATCTTCTGTCTTTTTTGTATCAAACAACCCTGGGACGTCAACCACTGTGATTGGTCTACTGGCTACGTCTTCCTCATCCTTTTCACATATACGAGTAACAGACCTAAAACTAACATTTTCTTCAAATGACTTTTTTCCCAGGATGGTGTTTCCTGAAGCACTCTTTCCTGCTCCAGTTTTACCCAGGAGAACAATATTCAGGGCTGAAAAGCAATTAAAAAAAAGAGTATCAAACCCTCAATTTCTGGTGAATCAGAATTTGTAATTCACCAACAAATTGACATAACAAGGTAAGAATCAACATACCAGCATAACCTTAAAAAGGTAAAACATGTATGTTCAGTGGCTAGAGACAGATTATATCTTGGTCTCACTTCACTAATGCCTTGAACTTTATGATGTCATCTACATATTTGAATCATATTGCAAGGGATTATTGTCCCCAACTTAGGGTTAAGTGCCTTCCTCAAGGGCACGCAACGGTGTACATTTTAGGACATCCTCAGCTGTCAGAGTTAGGTGTCAGACATCAGATGAAAAGTCATCACCACTGTCAAGTTTACGGAATTACACACAGTCATTTTTCAGACATCATATGAAAAGGAGCCATGGCTCAGGAAAATATAATTTTGGTGCCGTTTTGTAATGTGTCTTACAATGTGTGTGTCCTATGTCAAACACCCCCATTCTTATTTGGTCACTAGTTTGAGCACAAGCATAAAGTGGGAGGAGATTGCCTATTTTCAAATTTTACCGAGATTACCCCAACGTATACTATTGTTTGATTGGCTGTCGGGTGGCTATTTATTTTTTGTTTTACTGGTGAGTGGTGTGCTACTTCTGAACCCTGTGAGAAATCCTCTGGTATCCCTGCGACTCTTTGAATTAAGCAGATAGGCTACCTTTGGTGATAAATGCAAGGTGTGAGCATGTGAACTTATTGAATTGCATTAGACTTGAGAATCCTCTATCAGAATAAATTCTCAATCAGTTTGCCATATATGTGTCACAATGTGACATTCGGACAAGCAATCAGTGGTAGAAAATGCAATATCACATGGTAACATAGTTACAGTTTACGGTATGTCTAATATGCAGTACACTGTAAATTCTAACATTCAAATTAATAAGAAATATTAAGTAGGGTTGACTTAGTTTTGACCAATCTGTCGAGAATACTCACTTTGTTTGAGTTAGTAGTACTTTGGGAGCGAAAATTCAAACCAACTAAATCATTTTAAGTTCAGGTCACTCACAAAACACTAGTCCAACACTTGGGCATGCGCAGAAGCCTCTAGTAGAAACCAACCGACACGACACGACTAAACACACATGGACATCGCTGGAGTACTTTACAGGCCATTTGGTGAGTAAACGTTTGAAATCGATTTGCTTTCTTCATGTATTATTCATTCAACGCTAGTTAAGTTTTGTTCAGCATATGTCAATCAATGTCTATGTGACTTGTGCCTGCCGTGATTAAGTATCATAGCCTAGCGTCTAGCTATCGCTAGCCCAACGTTTGTTGCTAACGTTATCTGTTAGAAACACTAAACTGTAGATCTACCAAAGACTCTTTTCGGACGTGGCTCATGTGTTTTCATCACTGAAAACGATTATTTCTAAAAACTCCAAAGCCAATAACTCCAGTTTCACGTTTGCATGTGTAACAGCTAAATGGAATGAAGCATGATTAGTATGTTCGACCTCCATATTAGCTAGCATTTTTCAACTGGAATTATTGCAGCTTGGTCATTAGCACTAGCTAGCTGCTAGTTCTTTTCATCATGGTAGCAGCTACAGGAATTGCTTTCAAATTCTTTGATTTTATGTTATTTCATATCAATACAAAGTAGGCCTATTTTGTCTGAGCAAAAACATTAGTTTACTAATTTACTATTTTTATAATTGAGTTCATTTCATTGAGCTTGGTGCTAACATGATCTTTTCTCTTATAGAGATGTTGTCAAGCAGACCAAATCCCTGAATGAACTTGTAAGTACTGCACTTTTCATGCTGACAAGACAGGCTATTTGCTAAATGTGCAGTTTGTGTCTTGTGAATGTCTTAATCTTTATTGTCTCTATCATTAGACATCGACTGTGATAGCCCAACGCACCCTTGTCCTGAAGAGAATTCCTGTTTTACATGGATCAAGTCCAGCGAATTCTACAGCACAGCATTTGTAAGTACTTGGAAATAATAATAATAAGAAATAAAGCAAGTTATCATATCTAGTTATGGTTATTTATGTATACAGTATGTATGTTATGCAATACACATTGGAAATTGCCACTTATTCCGCATGTTTATATTGTCAATGTCTTAGGGTGAGGAGGAGGCCCATTGGATATTTTCCAAAATAGTTTAAAGTGTTATTCTGGCGGTGAGCAAACACTTCCAAAAAAGCATTTTAACCAATAATATTAAAAAACAGCACCAAACCTCATCAGTAGCTTGCTCAGGGTCCATACACTTAAAAGGAAGCACCAACAACGTAGTTAGCGAACCCGGAGTTTATGACAGAAAACACTTACCAACTTGTCCTCTACCAGCTCCTCCAACCCAGTATCATAAGGTTTCGTTGAACTGTCACATTTGGTTAATCTGTCATTCGTGCTGGGGTTGGAGGAGTTGGTAGGAGGACAGTTGGTAAGTGTTGACACTTGGAAAGTAGATAAGTGTTCAGGTGGACTCATTTTGTGGTCACAGCTTTGTTCATTAGTAGCAACACATGATAACAAGACTTTCTTTTGCATATGTGTCTTCACAGGACTCTGTGACAGATGACTGTTCTTGGGGAGATTGACGGCTAACATCATTTCCAGGGTCCAAGCTGTGGTCAGGTGTTATGGTGGCACCTTATTTCTGCTTGATATAATATAATATTCATTTTCTGCTTGATATTACTATATAATAATTATTACTATTATTATTTTACTGCGGAGTCCAAGCACTCTTATTTTAAATATGTTGAATGGCAGGGTAGTTTGCTATGTGAATGCTGGATAATTAAAAATAAAATAAAAATGTGATTAACATAAACCAACCTTCTCATTTCATTTTTTTTGTTAGATGTTTTTACATACATTGCTTGTATCATTGTAAACTGAACCAGAGAACAAGTCAGTAGTACACACTTAAAAATGTGAGCTAATTAAGTATGATTTACTCAGAAAACACAAGCTTCCATGAGAACTATGGGTTCTAGGTATATGAGTACTAAGAACCATGAGCTAATTAAGTACAGTTTAATTACAGTGCATGAAAATGCACTGTACTGTTCTTCCTAGGCTTTTTCTTATTACAGTGCATGAAAATGCATTGTACTGTTCTTCCTAGGCTTCTTATTCTTCTTCTTCTAACGCACGCAATTCAGCTTCAACCGCTTAACGTAGAAACTCCATTCAAACTATGTCACGTAGGTCTTACTTACGCGATGTGTGCTTTGTATTTTTCAACTTTGTAACTTTTATACTTTTTAAACTATTAGTTAAAAACTATTACAATTTCCCCCATAGACTTAACATTGCTCATTATGACATCACGGCAGCAATTAGAATCTTACGCCAGGTGGCCGGCCACCTGGGCACCAACTGTCAGTTTCTCTCAGGCTTTACAATCTCTCTGAAGACTACATATTCTGTTCCCCTGTATCCTCTGCGCACAACAGTATCAAAATAAGTCCTCCTAATTCCATCCAACTTTATATCCATTCATCTTCTTCAAACCATTCACTCATCCACCCATTTTAAACAGTCTGCCTATAAACATCAATTAGACGCTCTACATTCAACTTTTAAACAATCTACTCTGTCTCAGGCTGGCTCTCTTAAGACTAGCCAGTTAAATTGATTACACCTGTATTTGTATCCACTACTCTCAGTAGAGAGCTGTGTCTCTCCATTCTACAAGAATATAAGCCACATTCCATCCAACATTCTATCCATTCATCTTCTTCAGACCATTCACTCATCCACCCATTAAACTGTCTATCAACATCTATTAAACAATCTGTCTATCAACATCCATTAAACTCTCTGTCTATCAACATTAATTAGACTATCTACATTCAACTTTTAAATTATTTACTCTGTCTCAGGCTTTAAGAGTACTCTGGCTCTCTTAAGACTAGCCAGTTAAATTGATTACACCTGTGTCAACTACTCTCAGAGAGCTGTATCAGTGTCTCTCTTAACAAGAATATAAGGCACATTCCATCCAACCTTCTATCCATTCATCTTCTTCAGACCATTCACTCATCCACCCATTAAACTGTCAATCAATATCTATTAAACAATCTGCCTATCAACATCCATTAAACTATCAACATTAATTAGACTATCTACATACAACTTTTAAAGTATTTACTGTGGGTCCCTCTCAAGCAGCGTTTATATGTCCTCCCTCGCTCCTCGATCCTCAATGATCTACATAAAGAAAGATAGAAGAAGGGCTAGACTATCCCATTGTTGCCGCTCCATCATTCTTTATGTAGATCAGTGAGGAGCAAGAGAGGACGCGTAAACGCTATATGAGAGGCACCTTCTGTCTCAGGCTTTACGCATACAATCTCATTAAGACTACAGATCCTGTTTCACTACTTCCTCTGTCCACAACTGTTTCAAAATAAAGGTCCAAAGGTCCACTGCAATAACACACTATTAAATCATTTAACCATTGAAACTACTCAACTATTGAACTGTTCAACCATTCCAACTGTCAGTTATCATCCACTATGCCTCCAGTCAACTACATGAAACCTCCATGTACCTAGCAACCAACATAGCAACCATTAAAATTAAGTGTTTATGACCGTTTCCATAGCAACCAACATGATTATGCTGCAGTAACTTCTTGTTTCCTGATAGTGGCCACCATGGATACCCTAGCAACAAATGTTTCAAAATAAAAGTCCTCACTAGCAAGTTAGCTAGTTAGCATGGTTAGCATAGTTAACATTGTTAGCATAGTTAACATTTTTAGCATAACTGCAAAAAACATCTAACTAAGTTAGCTAATCAACCTGGTTAGCATTGTTAGCAATTTTAGCATAGTTAGCATTTTTAGCATTATTGCTAGAAATCATCAGTTAAGTTAGCTAATCAACCTGGTTAGCATTGTTAGTTTAAGTTAGCATTGTTACCATAGTTAGCATTGCTAGCATAGTTAGCATTTTTAGCATAACTGCTAGAAATCATTAGCTAAGTTAGCTAATCAACCTGGTTAACACTGTGAGCATAGTTAGCATAGTTAACATTTTTACCATTACTGCATGAAATCAGTAGCTAAGTTAACCAATCAACCTGGGGCCGGATTCACAAAGCCTTCTTAAGAAAAAAAACGTTCTTAAGTAGCACTTTTTTCTTAACTGTGTTCATAAGACAAAATTTAAGAAGATTTGGTATTCATGAAGAAATTCTTATCTTTTCTTTAGTTTTTTCTTAACTTTCTTCTCAAGTTTTTTTCCTAAGATAAGACTTGAGTATAAGTGAGATTCACAAAGACAGATTTCTTAGATTTCTTCTCAAATTTCTTCTCAACTTTAAGAGAGGTCCTCACCAGTCTTAAACCAGCTGCAGTGAAAAGGTAAGTCTTTTCTTTAACATATCTATATAAAAAACATATGAATTCATTACTTATAATTTTATATAATCATATACTGACCATTATGTTATCCAATATTGTTAATTTAAGATTGTTATACTATTTTTGAATATTAAATAAAACCTATTTTGACAGTTGTAAATAAAATTCTAAATATCTAGAATCTAAATATCTTTATCTTTCCTCTGAAGTATATCAAGAAGGCAGTCATAGTAATTCATTTAGACTATTTATTTATTTATTTGAGTAGGAAAAGTTACTGAAAACATTCATCTTTTTTTTAGATGGAAGTTCTTTGGGTAGCAGCTAGGGAGGAAAATCCACCAAGGCCACTGAGAGACAGAATGGATCCGCTTGTACTCCCGGATCAAATGTTAATTAGACAGTATAGGCTCCCTAGGCCTGCAATTATGTATCTGACAGATATGCTGTCAGATGACCTGAAAAGGGTCACAAGGCGCTCTTCACCACTACCAGTGGTATTACAGATTATGGCTGCCCTGAGATTTTTTGCCTCTGGGTCATTTCAAATGGTGGTAGGGGGCACCCTTGGTGTGAGCCAGTCCTCCATCAGCCGAGTGGTCAGAGATGTGACAAATGCACTATGTAGAAGAGCACCGCAGTTCATTAAGTTTCCAACAACAGATGCAGAATGCATCAGAACCAAGCAAAAGTTCTTTGAAATAGCAGGCTTTCCGAATGTATTGGGGGCCGTTGACGGGACACATATTGCTATCAAAGTATGATCAGGAACAAAATCCATATTCTTGTTATTGTTGACCTATTATGCTTTGTTATGTTGTTTAAATAAATATATTGACTTGAATCTATATGTTATATTTGGGATTAATGTGCTAACCAACTTCTATTGATTTCCTAGGCACCAACTGATGAGGAGGATGGCTTTGTTAATAGGAAGAACTTCCACTCCATTAACACTCAGGTGATCTGCGATGCAACACTAAGGGTTACTGACCTTGTGGCAAGGTGGCCAGGCAGCACCCATGATTCCTTCATTTTAATGAATTCAGGAACAGGCATAAAGTTCAATGAAGGACAAATGCCAGATGGATGGTTGTTAGGTGAGTTAGGTGATAAATGTTAATTTAGACCACACAAACACATACCCTGTATAATACTTCAATGATTAGCTTGACTACTTTTTCTACTACTGAAAGGTGATAGTGGCTATGCTCTCCGGCCATGGCTGATGACCCCAATCCTCCACCCAGCAACAGAGCCAGAACAACTCTACAGCCGTGCACAACGGAAAACCCGGAGTGTTGTGGAGAGGTGCATTGGGGTTGTGAAATCCAGATTTAGATGCATCGACCTCTCTGGTGGAGTACTTCAATACACCCCCGAAAAGGCGTGTAAAATCATCACCTGTGCCTTCATCCTACATAATATATGTATGACGTACCGGCTGCCCATTCCTGATGTTCCAGAGGACCACGAACCAGAGGGAGATGGCCCTGCCCCCGCCCCATGTAATAACGGCATTCAAGTCCGACAAGACCTTATAAGAAGGCGATTCACATAAAAACATATATAATAAACAGCACTTGGAGTGTTATATAAGCATTTCTTTTTTTTATTGTCATTATTTACTAATGCTCATTTGTGGTGCGTTCAAATTTGGCTTTGGCCAATAGCAGTCTCTCTCTCTCTACCATGAGAAGCTGCTCTTGCACCTTCCTCAAGTGCCTCACTTCCTCCAAAAGCTCCCTTTGGATGGAGATCATGTCCTCTGTGCCGGTTGTGACTGGCTGGAGGATGGTCTCGGATATCAGTTGAGACAGAGTAAGATCTTCACAATTCTGTAAGAACAAAAATAGTAGGTGGATATCGACGCCATATTGCTTTTTCCCTAAACATTGTATTGAGTGTCTGATATCACTAGAGGGTAAAATGAAGTGTCCACATATGAGGACAACAGGTTTTTATTCAGAAAAAGTAAGCACAAGGTAAAGCAGAGCCTAAATGTAATGTCCTCATACGAGGACGCAGGGTCTCAGGAGGTTAAGACAGTTAACACAGATAGTACTACAGTGTCTGGGATACACACACATGCAGACACTCACATTCTTCTTTCACACACACTCGCTCACACACACACACAGCTAAGGACTTTTGTTGGGCCTGTATTTCCTGTTCCTCTTTGTGATGACCCTGAGTGCTCCCGCAATGTGATGCATGCCAGTGCAATGGCAACAACAACAGAGCCAAATGTAGCCTATGGTGTGGTAATCAGTGTCCGATAAACTTACATTTTGTTTAACTGGTTCAGTGTGAGGGAGCACAATGACTTCAGTGGCAGCTTCAGGTTGGTTGGGAATGGGGGTAACTTGAAGGACGACCATGGTATCTACAAAGAAACAGACAGGAAAATTGGGCCATTATACTGTAGGTAACCTAGTAGAATGCATAGTGGACTATAGCTACCAACCTTTAAACACAACTGCACAAAGCACTTTGCATGATGTACCGTAGCCATTTTGTACATCACTTAGTACTTTAGGTCATGTAGGCTACTGTCTATATTTGCACAATAACTGCATAAGGCACTTTGACTATGTACTGTAGCGAAATGTGAACAAACAACTGCACAAGTCAACATGGTCATGTACTGCTGCTGCTTAGGCCTTCTTGCCCTACCTGCCTTATACAGTATGTGTAATGTGTTTACATGCATTATGTGTTCAGTGTATGCATTATGTGTTCAGTGTAAAGTCAGTCAGCATTGTCTGTAGTCTCTGTACTGTTACAGTATGTACCGGTTTCCACTGTTTGTCCTACTGTACATGTACATGCATTAGCTATGTGTTGGTCCAAATGTAGGGACACACTTCTCTCTTAGACTGCAAATCTAGTTTACCCACAGGTACCAATAAAGTAGGCCTAACCTGAACCTGCAGACTCTGTGCATGGGATTATTAAATGTCATGCCAGTGTTTTTTTTTTATTAGCACTATCAAAGTATGACTAGTTGGACTGTGACATTCATTTTGCTAAAACCTACAAATATTACAGCAACCCACAAGCCAAAAACATAATATAAAGTATGCCTACCTAACCCTTGCAGAGTTTGCAATAGTAGCAAACACAACAATTCACTAACCAGTGTCTGTAGCTTAGACAACAACCAGCCCAGTGATGCTAGATTAGAACTACGCTGACTAGCTACCAACGTTTTGATAGCATTTAAGCTAACAGTCAATGGTAGCATTGCTACAGTCAGTGTAAGGGAGCCTGCCAAGTCTCACTCAATAAATTATTTACAGCTTTATTTAGCACTATTGCCATCAATTAACCATTGATACCTTCTTCTGGGACTCATGGTCGCGTAATGATCACTACTTTTTGTAGCATAGCTTACCTGTTTGCATGTCGTTTAACAGTTTGCAGCAGTCACTGTCACCGGTGTCGACGCCTCCTGCCACTCCTTCCACAAGGCATTCTCCAATTACGGTCAAGACTCTCTCCTCCAAAGCATCCAATTTGACAGAGGACGTCCCTCCTCCTGTCCTCTTCATTTCCCTCGACCGCTCAGCTGCCTTCTTTTTAACGATCGATTTAACGTCCGCCCATTTTTTTTTTATTGCTTGTAGGTCCCGCTCCATCCCACACACCGCGGAGACCGATTGGGCGACTTTTGCCCACCCCCTCTTCTTATTTTCTGCGGTCACGTATCCACTATCTAATCTCCCCGTTAACAGTTTTTTCCTTATAATGACTTCCTCCACCAACACCTCCAATTCCTGTTTCGAGAAGTTTTTGCTGCGCTTGGCTGCACTCTCCTCCATTTTTTTCAACGTTTTCGACGTTTAGCGATATCGGTCGCGTGATCTCAATGTTCAAAACCTAGGTTAACGATCTAAGAATGTCTTAAGCCAGAAAACAAAGAAGTTCTTAAGACAATGCCCATTTCTTAAGAAAAAAATGGTGAATAGCGTTTAGGGAGATTCTTAAGAACTTCTTATATTTTTTCTTAGGAATTTTCTTAAATTTTATCTTAAGAAAATATTAGTGAATCCGGCCCCTGGTTATCATTGTTACCATAGTTAACATTTTAACATGAATAGAAATCAGCAAATCAAAATGTTTCAGCTTTAAACTGTCTACCTTCACACTATCAACTCTCTGTAAACTATGCAACCACCATATTTACCCTAGCTACACCTTAGTAACCATATCTACATTATCTATCTATTTTTGCATTTCATGCACTGGTAATTCCTTGGAATTACAGTGCATGAAAATGCACTGTACTGTTATTCCAAAACTTCTTATTATTATTCTTCTTCTTCTAACGCACTTAATGGAGCTTCAACCGTTTAACGTAGAAACTTCATTCAAACTGCGCTGCGTAGGTCTTACTTAGGCCATCCGGGCTTTGTATTTTTTAACTTTGTAACTTTTATACTTTTTTAACTATTAATTAATTAAAATGACAATTTCCCCATAGACTTAACATTGTGATTATGACATCATAATAGGGCAATTAGAATCTTCTGCCAGGTGGCCAGGCCAGCTGCAGCAGCTTTCTCTCTCTCTCAGGCTTTAAGCATACATTCTCTATGAAGACTACATATACCTGTTAAACTGTTTCCTCTGTCCACAACTGTTTCAAAATAAAAGTCCTCACTGCAATAATACACTATTAAATCATTTAACCATTGAAACTACTCAACTATTGAACTGTTCAACCATTCCCACTGTCAGTTATCATCAGCCATGCCTCCGGTCAACTACATGAAACCTCCATGTACCTAGCAACCAACATAGCAACCATTAAAATTAAGCGTTTATGACCGTTTCCATAGCAACCAACATCATTATACTGCAGTAACTTCTTGTTTCCTGATAGTGGCCACCATGGATACCCTAGCAACAAATGTTTCAAAATAAAAGTCCTCACTAGCAAGTTAGCTAGTTAGCATGGTTAGCATAGTTAGCATTGTTAGCATAGTTAGCATTTTTAGCATAACTGCTAAGACTGATTAGCTAAGTTAGCTAATCAACCTGGTTAGCATTTTTAGCATAGTTAGCATTGTTAGCATAGTTAGCATTTTTTAACATAACTGCAAAAAATCATCACCTAAGTTAGCTAATCAACCTGGTTAGCATTGTTAGCAAATGTAGCATTGTTAGCATAGTTAGCATTTTTAGCATTACTGCTAGAAATCATCGGTTAAGTTAGCTAATCAACCTGGTTAGCATTGTTAGTAAAGTTAGCACTGCTAGCATAATTAGCATTTTTAACTTAACTGCTAGAAATCATTAGCTAAGTTAGCTAATCAACATTTTAACATGAATATAAATCATTAGTTAAGTTAGAACTGGAATGTTTCATCTTTAAACTGTCTACCTTCACACTATCAACACTCTAAACTATGCAACCACCATGTTTACCCTAGCTACACCTTAGTAACCATATCTACATTATCTATCTATTTTTGCATTTTCATGCACTGGTAATTCCTTGGAATTGCATTTCTAGTTGCATTTCTAGTTATTATTCTTCTTCTAACGCAGCCAATTCAGCTTCAACCTCTTAACGTAGAAACACCATTCAAATTTTGTCGCGTAGGTCTTACTTACGCGATGTGGGCTTTGTATTTTTCAACTTTGTAACTTTTATACTTTTTAAACTATTAGTTAAAAACTATTACAATTTCCCCCATAGACTTAACATTGCTCATTATGACATCACGGCAGCAATTAGAATCTTACTCCAGCTGGTCAGCCACCTGGGCACCAACTGTCAGTTTCTCTCAGGCTAGACTAGAGCATACAATCTCATACAAGTGCATACAATCTCTCTGAAGACTACATATTCTGTTCCCCTGTATCCTCTGCGCACAACAGTATCAAAATAAGTCCTCCTAATTCCATCCAACTTTATATCCATTCATCTTCTTCAAACCATTCACTCATCCACCCATTCTAAACAGTCTGCCTATCAACATCAATTAGACGCTCTACATTCAACTTTTAAACAATCTACTTTGTCTCAGACTGGCTCTCTTGAGACTAGCCAGTTAAATTGATTACACCTGTATCTGTATCCACTACTCTCAGTAGAGAGCTGTGTCTCTCCATTCTACAAGAATATAAGGCACATTCCATCCAACTTTCTATCCATTCATCTTCTTCAGACCATTCACTCATCCACCCATTAAACTGTCTATCAACATCTATTAAACAATCTGTCTATCAACATCCATTAAACTCTCTGTCTATCAACATTAATTAGACTATCTACATTCAACTTTTAAATTATTTACTCTGTCTCAGGCTTTAAGAGTACACTCTGGCTCTCTTAAGACTAGCCAGTTAAATTGATTACACCTGTGTCAACTACTCTCAGAGAGCTGTATCAGAACAAGAATATAAGGCACATTCCATCCAACCTTCTATCCATTCATCTTCTTCAGACCATTCACTCATCCACCCATTAAACTGTCAATCAATATCTATTAAACAATCTGCCTATCAACATCCATTAAACATTCTGTCTATCAACATTAATTAGACTATATACAACTTTTAAAGTATTTACTGTGGGTCCCTCTCAAGCAGCGTTTATATGTCCTCCCTCACTCCTCGATCCTCAATGATCTACATAAAGAAAGATAGAAGAAGGGCTAGACTATCCCATTGTTACCGCTCCATCATTCTTTATGTAGATCATTAAGACTACAGAATACAGATCCTGTTTCACTACTTCCTCTGTCCACAACTGTTTCAAAATAAAGGTCCTCACTGCAATAATACACTATTAAATCATTTAACCACTGAAACTACTCAACTATTGAACTGTTCAACCATTCCAACTGTCAGTTATCATCCACTATGCCTCCAGTCAACTACATGAAACCTCCATGTACCTAGCAACCAACATAGTAACCATTAAAATTA
The DNA here is from genome assembly GCF_963854185.1 of Sardina pilchardus. NCBI lineage: Eukaryota > Metazoa > Chordata > Actinopteri > Clupeiformes > Clupeidae > Sardina > Sardina pilchardus. The sequence goes on from NC_085017.1 coordinate 10,169,174, forward strand.
AGTGTTTATGACCGTTTCCATAGCAACCAACATGATTATACTGCAGTAACTTCTTGTTTCCTGATAGTGGCCACCATGGATACCCTAGCAACAAATGTTTCAAAATAAAAGTCCTCACTAGCAAGTTAGCTAGTTAGCATGGTTAGCATAGTTAGCATTGTTAGCATTTTTAGCATAACTGCAAAAAATCATAAACTAAGTAAGCTAATCAACCTGGTTAGCATTGTTAACAAATTTAGCATTGTTAGCATAGTTAGCATTTTTAGCATTACTGCTAGAAATCATCGGTTAAGTTAGCTAATCAACCTGGTTAGCATTTTTAGTAAAGTTAGCATTGCTAGCATAATAATCATTTTTAGCGTAACTGTTAGAAATCATTAGCTAAGTTAGCTAATCAACATTTTAACATGAATAGAAATCATTTGTTAAGTTAGAACTGGAACGTTTCATCTTTAAACTGTCTACCTTCACACTATCAACTCTCTGTAAACTATGCAACCACCATGTTTACCCTAGCTACACCTTAGTAACCATATCTACATTATCTATCTATTTTTGCATTTTCATGCACTGGTAATTCCTTGGAATTGCATTTCTAGTTAAAATAAATAAGTTGTATTCACTTAAAAAGTGTAAGTTATTAAGTGTTACTTACTCAGAATAAACAAGCAGTGTTCACTTAAAAAATGTAAGTTCATTGAACTTACTTTTTTCAAGGCAATGAGTTTGCGTACATTTTTTAAGTAAAGTCAACTTATCAAAATTTACAGTGTAGTACTTCATCATTATACTTACAGAGATGTGACCCTTGTCCTGACTGCATTCTCCTTTTCCTGTACAGTAGTCTGTGCTGCACCAAACTTCCAAATCTATAAAAGGCAAAAAAAGCCAATATTTGGAATGTGCCCAATTCTACCAAAAATAGAACTTTTAAAATCATGCCCTCTATTCAACTATACTCACATGGACGTGGTTGATAGTTTGTTTGAGTATCGCAAAGTCTTTCAAGAGTGTTTTGTGTTAGCTTTGTGTGTCTTTCTTGTGCAACCCAAAATATTATGTGCACAGTACACTGTGTCTGTACCTAATAGGTGTGTTGCTCATCATGTACTCTGATGCCGTGAGGTGTATCTGCCTGGTATCTTTATCTGATGCGATGGTCATTTGCATTGTTTCTCTATCCTGATCTGGAACAGTTGCATAACTCAAAGAGATATTTTGACATATGAAAATGATCTTGCGTAAGGGCAAGGCGGCGGAAGATCGCCAAACCACCGGGGATGCAACACCAGATCAGTCATTTATTTACTTACCTCACCTGTCCATGTAAATGTTAGGTAAAACTATAGAGCCTTGAAAATCCGGATTGCAGACAATCACAGCACTATTAGATGTAAAAACTTGAATTACCTTGTGGCAGCACATTTTACTCAATGCAATCATCCAGTATCCTCACTGAAAAAAAGTCTCTCTCCCCCCTAGAGGAGGTGATCTAAACACCCTGCTTGCAAGAACCACGTATGGTGAGACAAAATCAAACGTGGTGCATTTCTAAGCAGGTAAAAGGGACAACTACTGTATATTGTGTGGCGAAATAATATTGGGAGCACTTAGACTCTGCGCTGTAATATCCTCACTCCAAAGTGAAACTGAAAGTGCAAGATTGAGGATATTACTGCGCCACACAATATAGTTATCCCTCTTACCTGCTTACAAATGCACCACGTTTTATTTTGTCTCACCATACTTGGTCGTGTGACTACTCGTGTAACGGTATTTTAATAGGGAAAACATGGAGGTGTTTGGTCGCTTCTAACTTCATCTCTGTTTGGATCCTAATGAATGCATTGGGCTAGCTAAGTGCTATCAAAGTTGCGCCGCGCACCAGAGCCAGTGAGTGCACGCATTGAAACGTGAGAGGTATGTATCAACTCGTCTTAATTAGGGGAATAACGTAGTTTAATATGAAAAAAACTGTGAAGTGTTCCTTCTCGCGTTTCAATGCGTGCAAACCAAGGGACACCCAGAAGCAACAGGCACAAGAAAAAACTCCCTTGTCTAGGAAGAACCCTTGGGCAGATCCACGGCCCAAGGGGCCAACCAAATTACCTTGGGTCGTGCTAGTAGGGAGCCTGTAAGAGTGTGTGTGTGTGTGTGTGTGTGTGTGTGTGAGGGGCAGGGGAATCCTAAGGGCAGGCATGTGTGATGTCTTGGGTGGAGTGGTGGTGGGACAATAAAAAAGCGGGGGCGGGGGGAGTAATAATGGTGTATGTATGTAGGGGTTGGAGGGTTAAGGGGCAATGTATGTGTGTGGGGCAACTGTGCATTTGTGTGTGTGTGTGTGGGGCAGTAGCATACTGATGATTCAGAGGGTGGTGGGCTGTATGTTGTATGTATGTGGCTTAAGATGCTGGTAAAGGGCAGTGTGTGGGGGGGGCAGTGTGCTGTGTATGTGGGGCAGTGTCATATGATACAGTGGGTTTATGGGCTATAAGGAGTGTGGCTTTCTATGATGCAGTGAAGTAGGGGAGTTAGGTTAAGGTGGGGTAGATATCCAGATATCCTCCTAAAATGCAAATAAATAATGTGGTTTCTTTGTAAAGGAAAAATTGGACTTCCAATATACACCCCCCCCAGCAAAATCACGTTGAAAAGTCGTTGAAAAGACGTCTTGTCAAGTCGTCGAAACAACGGCCCAGTTTGGTTTAAAAGTGAAAGGTTAGATGACGTCTTTTCATGGTCGTTGAAAAGACGTCTATGGAAAGACACCTTTTCAACGTTTAAATTTGGTTGAAACCACGTCTTGTTTAGGTGCTGCCATGGACCTATTTTCAACCAGAATTTTGCTGTTATATATTAATTTATAAGCCTATATTATCCTATTATAGGCTTTTAAATAATGTGCATTAAGCACTTACTAACTTTACCATTACCCATACTATTGCTGTTAAAATAAGCCTATATTATCCTATTATAGGCTTTTAAAATGTGCATTAAGCATTTTCATTTACCAACTTAACCATCTAGATGATAAATACATAATCTAATAGGCCTACATTACAATAGCAAGCTAGGCGTAAACAAACAGTCAAACAAACGTTATCCATGTCATTGTAATTTTATTTAATTCTTGAAGTCTCCGCCACCGGACCGTCCAGGTGCATCATGTTTAAGATGATCTGCCTCAGCTCTCCCGATGTCACGGTCAGGCTTGTTGCTCCATTTTTCACCGCAGCTGAAATGACAGGAAACATTTTCATTAACAGTGTTTCCCATACATTGAGTAATCTGTGGCGGGCCGCCACGAAATAATGTTCTATGTTGTACGATTGAAATTATTTTTAAATCATGTTATCAATTGAATCACTTTCATTGAGCTGCGCGCACGCAGCTTTTTCTTTGCCCGAATGAAACCACTGCCTCTGCATGTGCATTTAACAAAAACGATTGTTGAAGGATTGTTGTTGCCACATACGGCGAGCTAAACTGCTATTAATTCTGCTTAACATGCGGCGCAAATGTGTTCAAAACGGCGGCATTCAAGTGAACTTTTGCTAACGTCTCACAACGTAGCCCACATTAGGGAGACTAAACTAAGTTATGCATTCGAGCCGTATCTCTAAGCGTTAGAATAGTGTAACGAAGAGACTCTTGTGTGGTCTCAACCGCTGACCGGCCCGCTGACCGGCCCGCTGGCCGGTGAAGTACCCGATCCAACGCTGCCTCCACAGCAGCTTACGAGGAAAACCCCCTGACTGGGAAGCGACAATCAGTCCTCACTCCTACATCCCCGGCCTTAGCTAGCGTCTCCTAACCCTCTCTGGCTTCACCGCGGGCAGCCCTGAACACGCAGGTGTTATCAATTACAATGTACAATTCCAATTCACATTGATTTCCCCCATAGATCCGCCCCCACACAAGAGTCTCTTCGTTGACACTATTCTAACGCTTGGAGATACAGCTCGAATGCATAACTTAGTTTAGTCTCCCTAATGTAGGCTACGTTGTGAGACGTTAGCAGAGTTAACTTGAATGCAGCAGTACGGTGTACATTTTAAGGACCGTACAGCAGCCGTTTTGAACACATTTGCGCAGCATGTTAAGCAGAATTAATAGCAGTTTAGCTCGCGCGAGTCTCCTCGTTACGTTTGGATGTCGAATTTAGCATGCTAACAGGTACTTTTCTCTTCCGCTGTCGTGAATGAACAGCTGACAGCGCGGCCGCATTTAGAAGGCGTCACGACGTGATTATTTCTGAGATTCTGATATGTTTTCAAAACTGGAATTTATTGTGCATACGTCATGGTTGAAAACTTATCAGAATCTCAGAAATAATCACGTCTGCAGTCGTCTTAAAACGGCTACATCAAGTCAAACCAGACCGACATAAAAAAAACACACCTCCAAAGTGTAGTTTTAGGTTGTTTTGGATAGAAGCGTCTGCTGATTGACTAAATTACCAAATGCGGGGGGGGAAGGAAAATGTATAGCACACTAAAGCATAGGGAAATATAAATGTATTTCACTCACAGCATTAAGGGCCCTGTTGGTTGTGGTTAGCGGAGGGAGGTCCCAGGAAGAGGCCACGTTCTGTACCCTTCCCATTTCTTCAGCTGATAGGTTTGATTCCACCTCCAGCGTGAAGATGGAGAGCATGAAAGAGATACATAATGGTTAGACAGTGTGTTAAAAGTTTATAGAATCATAATAGTGGGTCCACCAGTTGACTCCTCAGTTTTTCTAAAATCATTATAAAATCAAAGACCCACAGTCTTTTGGGGGCAACACACAAACAACAACAAAACAAAATAAAAACACAACATAACATCAAACATTAGTATTTTCTATGTAAACATACAAGCCTGATTGTTTCTCTAATGTCCAGGTCTGCACAGTCCTCCAGGTTTACTGTAGCCGTGTCTGGGCTCCCACGAAGCAGTATGGACAACCACATCACAGAGTCCAGACAAGCAGGGTCCTCCATGAAGGAAAGAGTGCCCCACAATTCTCCCAGCCACAATGAACATATCACTGAGAAAGGGAGAAGCTGAGGGGACCAAATGACCAGGCTCTCCTTCAAAGTGGTGTAACAATGGTGTTTGCTGTTTAAAAAAAAAAAGACAAAAAAGCAAAGTTAGAATAAAACAACTTTGCTTGCTACAACACTTAGAAATAATAAAATTCAGTACATAGTGAACCGTACACTGTTCAGATTCTTCAAAGTCATCCAGCAGTTACTTTAGCTTAGAATAATGGCTTCAAACACATTTTGAGACAGAACTTGAAATAATAGATGAAAATGGTTTTACGTAAAGTTTTTTTTTTTACCCTGAGTAGCATTCACCATCTGACAGTACTAGCAGTTGCAGTTCTGGAAGTTGATGGTAGATCTTCCAGGGACACACTTAAGAGTTGATGTGCTGAGAAGACAAATGAGCAAAGGCTTTAGAAAAAGCAACAGTTACACAGAAAAATGACAGGAATCCCAGACCTCAAAAGCAGCGTCTAGTAAAAACACGCTGGAAGTGTCACTTCTTACATAACCAATTTCCAAAAATAATCATTAAACACAAACCCATCAGAACTTATTGACACAGTCTATAACACAGGAGGAAGAGGGAGACACACACACAGACCAGGAAACCAGGGGACAGTCCAACAAGGGGGTACATAGCTTCGGCGCTACAATACAATCACATAAACACACAACTAGTTTCCCCTACCTTTCACTTTAAAATACCAACATATTGCATAACCTGGGCATCTGAGCCTCGACAATGTTGACCACTCTGTTACTACTCTGTGCCAAATGACAGTCAATAAATAGATAGATATTACTATCATTATTATTCATAATAATAATAATAATAATAACAACAACAACAATAACACTATTAACATGCTGCACAACTGGTCAACAGGTTCTCCACGTCTGGTAATGATGACTGCTTGCTATGAACCATAAACAATAAATGGAGAGTGGGCCTAATAGCGATTCTGGTATTTAAAATAGTCCTGTTGGCAACAAGTACAAGTTGTTGCTACCAAAATGCTACAACAAAAATGAAGTGGATAACAGCGCGCTGCTTGTCTACTCTAGTCTAGTGTATCTAGCAGGACGGTGGAGAGATATCCATGGTTACAAAGGACTCTTCGGGACGGGTAGATCTAGCCGCGAAAAAAATTCAAATTTTCGCGCTACCTTTGTGAACGTTCTAAGCAGGTCCACGAAATCATGCGTGTTGCAATCAGGTTCCTAACTTCCTACGTTACCACAAACGGCCCTAAATTGTGTTGAATAGATCAGACAGAAAATACTTTCCTTTCATAGAGATAACGGGACCTAACAGCAATTACAAACGGGTTTCAAGTCCGACTACATTATCAGCGGTAGAGTGAATTAACACAGAAGAATTTCTCCACTCAAGTAAAACTAGCCCAGGACAGGTTAAGTTAGCATGGTAACATACAGATCCTCGATTACTCCGCTGTCCGCTTTAATCATCTCTGATAGCACTGTTGATGGTGTTCAGAGCATTCGTCTCGTTTTGGCAAAACTGACTCTCGATCAAAATGTTACATTTCTACTTCCTAAATCATAGGCATAAACTCACTTACCTCAGTAGCAGGTTCCATCTTCATGCTTCAACGGCTTCAACTGACTGTGTGTTTCAAACAAAGTTCGAAATGGGCTCGGCTACGGCTTCCCGCCTCCGTTCCTCTTGTACATGCGCAGAGTTCACTCCTGTCTCCTTTACGTGAACATTTATGTGATTTTTTTTTTTTATCAGAATTTTAATTACTCATTATTTCAATGACTGATTTTTTTCCATCTGAATTTTTCCTCTGATTTTTTTCTTCAGAGGGGAGAAGGCTAAAAACAGAGTTGTCCGTCCATATCAACTGTTGCCATGAGTAAACAAACAAAAGTCACACACGCAGTTAACGGCAGCCAAGATGGCGGCGCCGGGCGCCCGTAGAGTTCGCGGCGGATTTGGGCAATCCCCGGGGGGGAAAGATGGTCGACAGGAACGATAATGTAGTCCTAGGTAGACTATAACTGATAATTTACATCAGGATTTAATTAGTTGATATGTGGTCTGAAAAAGGACGTGCTAAAGACGTCTTTCCTTAGACCAAAATGGGCCGGCCAAAACAAGACCATTATTCTACGTCTAATTTTGGTTGAAATCAGGGCCATGACGGACCGACGGGATTTAGCCCAAATATCAACGTTGAAATGACGTCGTGTGCTGGGGGGGACAGTCATTTCTCGAATCAAATCAAATCAAATCAAATATTGCTTTATTGGCATGAATGTGTAAAGTCATTGTTGCCAAAACTACACATACATGTTAGCAATCAACTTTACATTAAGGAAATAAAATGAAATAATGAGAAAACAACAATAATATCAATTGTAAATGATATTAAAAGGACAGTAATAGCTTCAGCAGTAGTGCTATACTAACACCTATGATATACCTAGTCTTATAGATCTTATTATACTCTCTCTCTCTCTCTCTCTCTCTCTGTATTCAAAAATGTCATGTTGCCCTCTTGTGTTGACAACAGCTAACAATACAGAACATGGAAGGCACACAAGGGTAATTATTAGACGGACATCCTTGTAAAGATAACTTTTTAGACAATAGTTTACATCTGAATATTTCCAAGATCCACATTATGGACATGTTTCCCATTTTCATTCTTTCATATTGATCTACGCACTATTGTAACTCAAGACTCAAATTCAATAATAACATTAATTTTGATTAACATTGATCTTGATTAAGAAGTGCGTTCCTGTCATTTGTTGTCACTCTTTACGCCGGAGAGCCCTAATTCCTACCGCAATTGCTCCCCCTAGTACTCCCGCAACTGCTCCTACTGCTATTCCTATAGGTCCTCCCACCGCCCCACCAGTTGCTCCAATAACTACTGCCTCAACTACTCCCCCAACTATTCCCCCAACGGTTATCCCAAGTACTCCCCTAATTGCTGCATTTTTCCTCTCTCTCCTTTTCCTTTCCTCTTTTTCTAGCTTTCTTTGAGCCTCCTTGTACATCTTATTTGTGTAGTATTCTCCTCCATTCTTCTTCACCATGGTGTCAATCTTTTCCAGCAGCTGGTTCACTTGAGTCTGGTCATGTTTTTGGTCATTATTGAAAGCATGATATCTACCGCCACATTTGTTGATGATTTCTTGTATCTCAGGATCCTTTACAGCATCTTCCAATGCCATTCCTTTCAACTGATCAAGATGAGTGAACAGCACTATGGTGAACTTTGATGCACTCTCACCAAAGTTGTCCTGGATCCACTTGACTGCGTTGTTCTCCTCTTCTGTGAATCTCACATCCAGTCTGATCACCAACAGAAAAGCATGAGGCCCAGGAAGAGACAACGTAACACACTTCTCGATATCTGCTTTCAGCTCATCTTCTGTCTTTTTTGTATCAAACAACCCTGGGACGTCAACCACTGTGATTGGTCTACTGGCTACGTCTTTCTCATCCTTTTCACATATACGAGTAACAGACCTAAAACTAACATTTTCTTCAAATGACTTTTTTCCCAGGATGGTGTTTCCTGAAGCACTCTTTCCTGCTCCAGTTTTACCCAGGAGAACAATATTCAGGGCTGAAAAGCAATTAAAAAAAAGAGTATCAAACCCTCAATTTCTGGTGAATCAGAATTTGTAATTCACCAACAAATTGACATAACAAGGTAAGAATCAACATACCAGCATAACCTTAAAAAGGTAAAACATGTATGTTCAGTGGCTAGAGACAGATTATATCTTGGTCTCACTTCACTAATGCCTTGAACTTTATGATGTCATCTACATATTTGAATCATATTGCAAGGGATTATTGTCCCCAACTTAGGGTTAAGTGCCTTCCTCAAGGGCACGCAACGGTGTACATTTTAGGACATCCTCAGCTGTCAGAGTTAGGTGTCAGACATCAGATGAAAAGTCATCACCACTAGAGCCTAAGTAAATGCCTTGCTCAAGGGCACAGCAGTGGAAGCTAGGAATTGAACACACACCACTGCCCTACAAGCTACACAAAACTCAAGGGTTGCATAAGTGACGTCTGAAGCTAATATTAGTTTCACTGGGATCATGCAAGTAACAGGTCCTTCTTGTTCTTCACGGCTGATAAAAATACCAAGAGTTGCAGGATGAGTTGCAACTCATCCTGAGTTTCAATTCAAATAACATCACAAAAGTGCAACCCACTCAGCACACAACAGTTCAGTCAGCATCAACCTAAACCTGTGCCGGCAATGTGTCTCACATCGTAGGCCTGTTTATTGCTTGTGTTTGTTTGCTTTGTCCCTCATCAGTCTCCGATGCTGCCGATGTCTGTAGAGCCATCGGTGTCAGGTGAACAAAGACTCTACAATGTCGACTAACGTGGCACTAGTAAAGTCCTCAGCAGTACGACGGTGGCTCACACGTTAGCACTGAACTTAGCCCAATACTTTCAGCTAGCTGCGTGGCTCCACTGTTTTAGCAGAACCTATTAATACTTATACTCTGCTCTCATATAATAATTGTAAACTGCCTAATCCCACTTCAGGTAACTTACACTGGGGATGAATAAACAATTTAACAGTCGGAGGTCCGGGGGCCTTTCAGACACTTTGAGGCAGTCTACTACACCTTGACAAGTTTTTCATCTAACTAAAAACATCTATGCAAACGTAGCACATGGTTATATTCTAGAAGACCTTGGCAGTTACAATGGAACAATGGAAGTTACAATGCTTAACGCACCTAACCGCATTCTTCTGCAATAGTGAGAGCCAAAATGCTTCTACTAAGGCCAAGCTGTGCACTAGTTTGCTAGTGAACACATGTTTTGGCCTGTAAAACCTCATTAGTTAACCAGTAAAACCAAACATGTGTTTTGAAACATTTTGAAACTTAACAGTGAATTAGTAGAAGCATTTTGGCTCTAACTAGTTAACAAGTGCAGAAATGCTCTTCACAAGTTAACTTGACTGAAAAGGTTCGCTCTAGGACACAGAAGCTTGATATCAACATATCACAATAAATGCTCCATTGGCTTGCCATATGTGTCACAATATGACATACGGCAAGCAATCAGTGGTATAAAAGATTCAATAACACAGTTAGTTTACAGTATGTCTATAGTACTTTATCATTGCACTTACTGTCATGTGATCCTTGTCCTGACATCTCTTTTTATCCCGTAGTCTGTGCTGCAGCAAACTTCCAAATCTATAAAAGCAAAAATGGCAGCAGGCCTATTAGGCCTATTTGGAATGTGCCCAATTCTACCAAAAATAGAACCTGCAAAACATGTCCACTATCCTGATCTAGCAATCAACAGTCATACTCACATGGACGTAGTTGCTAAGAGAAGATAGTTCTTTTGAGTATTGTCTTTCAATAGTGATTTTGTCAACTTTTATATGTGTGTCATGTGCAACCCAAAAGGAAAGTAGATCGTGACTGCATCTAATATACATCTGATGCCGTTTTATCGGTTTTATCTGTCTTAAGGGGCGTGGTCATTAGCATTGCTTTCTCTATCCTGGTCTGCAACAGATGACTTTCATGACACAGTGAACAAAGGAATACTACAAACATCAATATGACATATCAACGTATTGCGTAACAGAAGAGCATGTATGAGGAAGTTTCAGGATGTTCAACATGTACCCTCAAGAAAAACAGGACTGACGGGAAAGGCCTATAGCCTCACTACAATCTTTCGATAGCCTACTTTGTTAAACATTTTGTACTGACTAAGGTAAAACAAGTTTGACAAAATAGATTTCATTATATTTAATTTATTATTCAAGTTAGTCAGAAACAGACATAGGCTATTACTCAATTGATAACAGTGGAGAACTAGCTGTATCGCAAAGCGGTACAAAAGAGGTAAAAAAATATGACCGCTGTTCAGTCCTGCACATTCTCTGCAAAAATAAGTCACGCTTTATTTTCCTGCCTTGCACGGTGATGCAGCTAAGGCAGTCTGGAAACTAACACCCAAATGTTCGCCTGATGATGGCGACCAATTGCAGAACAGGGGAGAAAGCAAGACCATGATGAGCTATCAAAGATAGACATCCGTGGCGCCCAATGAACGGATCTGGGCATTTTTTCAAATATGAGAAAATGAACGTCTGGTTGCCAGACCACGTCTCATTTGAGAAGTGGTAGGCGCTAGCCAGGCTACTCCATTACTGCAACTTTTATGTCCAAGTCATTTCGTATGAAATCAGATAAAATCCAGGAAAATGGTTGCAGCACTGACTCCGATTTTGTCTATCCAATGTTTAGGTTCCATAACTAAAAACTATTGTTTTCATAGTATTTTTTCCCTTGATGTTTTACACTCTCTAAAAGGCCTTATCTTGGAGGCCATGTCTGGATATTATCTTTAAAAGTATTATTCTTAGTCTGACAAAACTTTATAGAATGGAAGTCAAACATATTTTCAGTAAGATTCAACCATTAAAAATTCAGAAAAAACATGCAAAACAAGTGATTTTGAGGGTTTAAATCTTTTTTATTGGGACACACCTGCCATCAATCAGTATTTTTTCTAGAAATATAATCCTTTGTTAATGTTGTCCCAAAATGTGATGTCTCCGCAACAAATGGCCATGACAATAATAAGGATAAAACAAGGCGTGTTTGTAACATTAGCCCGACTCCGCCCTTTAGCTCAATTTCTTTTCCCTACAGTACGTCTGGAATAGCTTGATCCACCCTCGTTTTCTCCGGCAAGAGCACCTCCATCCAACCAGTGAACAGAGGGCGTTCTTGAGAGTGATTACATTTAAGTTGCTATCATAGAGCTCCCCAGTCCCGCCCCTCCTCCGAGAGAGGTGCTTGTCCGGAAGTAAAATTCTCATTCATTTCTCCCATTGACTTCTGGAAAAATTCGGATATAAAGAGTTTTAGACCATGCCTTAGGCTAACCAGCTACGATGTGACTCATAAGCATATAACTTATAATTTCGAGTGAAAAAATGAACAGAAAATGTAAAAAAAGCGAAAGGTACAAGACTGTGTACATATCTTAAATTCCGAGATAGAGAACTCAAATCCCAGGATGCTTTGCAAACGTAAACACATTTCCAACATTTGCAGCCTAAAGATAGTTTAACATGGTTCCATATTAATCTGAGAAAAGAAGATGATTACTTCCTACCGTTTCCATTGAGTAAATTCAACCTTCAAGATGAGAAAACCGTTATTTTTCGGAAGACCACACATCGGTCCTGATCAGCCCTGCAGCCATTTTAAGTTTTGAAGTTCCAGCGAGACGAAGCTGGACGATAGGCGCGGGAAAAGCTGAGTACAGTTTGTTTGGCATTGCCATGGCAACGGCGATCTCTACCAATCAAAGGCTCTGCTTTCACCAGTTTTACACGTTAGGGTGTCGGGTAGTGTAGTACTCTCTCGTTAAATCGTGAATAAAGCATTGTTTTCTCAAAACAAGGTTGATGCCCCCATTAACTTTTGACATCTATATGAGCAGGTATAATCGCTTAGTCACATCGTAGCTGGTTTTAAGTCTACCATGGACGGTTACGATGTTATGGCTTATTCTCCAATTGTCAATGGAGAAATTGTATTGGATTTTTACTTCCGGACTAGGCTGTGGGCGGGACTGGGGAGCTCTATTATCGTTGTGTCCCCCGTAACATACGTCATTACCAAACGTTAGTGATTGAACTCCAATGATGTCAAACCTCAGACAAGCGTCCACCAACCAGGAAATACATGTTTGCCAATAGATCTAGGCCAGACTCTCTGCGAAGTCAGAGAGTTATGGTCTCCAGGCTAGGTTGACATGGCCCCTTAAAGGAGTCCTAGAATTCAAAACCACATTCACCTTGTTACTGTTGAATTTAGGCTGCGAGCAGTGTCCAAAGGACAACACCAAGGACTTTACCGCGTCCCCCGCCTGCTTTCGTATGCAAATTGGGAAATAGAAACAGCCGTGTTGAAATGCTCCAATCTGAACAGAGCTCAGATAACACGTAATAGGCGCCCATCCCCCTTTAGATACACCCCTCGGCCCCTCTCATTTGCATACCTTCGATTAATAATTCTTGTTAAACTGCTCTTACGATGCTAGTATCTAGATATGTGGTCTATGGCAGAGACGTTGTAATGCTAGCGTTATTACAGCTAACTTTGGAGAGTTACTATACTAAGAAATGTACTGATAAAACTTACCAATCTAACACATTCATTCTGTTGGGGAATCTGCTGCACTTCATCTTCGTCAGAACCTTCTTCTGACTCGGTTTATACATGTACGGCTGTATTCCTTATTTAAATCCATTGTTGATAGCTTTATCAAAGACTTTGGCTTTATTTACCAGCAGTAAACGTAGTTTCACCAGAGCCCGTCTGTTTCACTTTGCTCTAGCTTCAGACCGGTGGATTGAGCCAATCAACTTTCAGGACATATCGGCCAATAGACCAATCAGCGCGCATCTCATTTGAATATTCATGAACTTGCTGAGTGGGCGGGAAAAACAAACCGTTTCATTGCAAGGCTTATTTATGACCTTGTATTAGGCGATCTAGCAGTGCTCCTGGGGCGTTTTCAGCCCCACAAATTTACATATGACATTATTTAGGCTCAAAGATCAATTTGTAATGGTCAAAAAATGCGTTCTATGACTCCTTTAAGACCAGCATACAAAAAATCTGGTCCTCCTAGGCCCTACAGTTCTCGAGATATTCACAGAAAACTGTCTGGTCAGGCCATCTACAGGCCAGTTGGTACACTACAGTAACATAAATCAATTTACTGTAACACAATTATAGGGGACAGTGTGCCGATCAGGGCCAGGTTGAATTTACACCCTTTTTCACATACAACAAAACCATATTATTATGTTCAAGTACATTTAATCAGGAGAATATCTATTAAAAAGCACAACAAATGAACTTTTCACACACATACACACACACACACACACACAAACACACACACACACACACACACACACACACACAGTTATTCACTGTCTGAAATGACCAGATCTTCATAACAGAAAGAGCTCTTCATAACAGAAAGAGAGAGATTCCCATAGACCAACATCAATTGCATCAGTTAGCACTGGTGTGGGTCAGGTCAGCCAACCAAACCAATCAAAAGATCTTACCACAAGGGAACCAATAGAGCTATTCCTTGCAAGTATGTGGTAGTTACTATATCAAACGTCTAGACAAACAGACAATGTGACTCATTCTTTGTCAACAACCTGTCTGTTGGAACCAGTTACTGTTAGGGGGGTGTGTGTTGAAGCGGATGGTGTGTGCATGGTAGTCTACCTATAGCACACGGTTGGTCGTCAATTGCAAATTATATATTTCTATATGCTGTTGGTAATTCTATCTTTTGATATTATTACTTATTAATTTAGACTGGCAAACTCAAGAAAACTTATTGAGTCAGGTTTTATTCTTACAAGCAGAGAGGGTAAAATTAGCTTTAGTCTGAATGTGGGCCTTGGGCCTGGGGGATGGACCTCCCAGGCCCTCTGGCCTTGCTTCCTCCTACAATGTTAAAATCTCTCTTTTTGACCAACACTGGAATTTCATCACATTTGTATGAACAAAGGGAACAGGGCGCCAAAAACAAGGCAAGGTCATTGGTTCACTTAGATGGCTTCAGTCACACCCACTCACACCTAGTCACACCTTCTCACTCTGATTAGATTAACATGTGGAGGGATATCATATCAGAAACATCACTTATAGAATATTCCAAACATTCTTACACTGGAATCATTACAATCCTTACACTGAGACTAAATGATACCAGACATGAATACATGTACATTTCATGACATATAGATATATTACATCAAGGTAGAATCCTTTGTCTTAGTGTGAGTTGGTTGAAGTTTCACATTACAAAGAATGGCATGTTGGCGATTAGCATTTCACAGGGGGAGGGGAAAGTGTTTTCTTTCTAACACAGCAAGGATCCTTGCTTGCACAGATCCGTGATTCAAGGCTGCTTGCAATAGTCAATATCAATATGTATGTAATATCAATGCAAGAAACACATTTTTATTAGCGTCTCAACTGAAAACACACTATATGTCTCCACTAACCATCCCTGCAGTGTGTGTGTGTATGTGTATTGGGGTAGGTTGTTTCCAGAAATACTGTACATCTAATTTCGTTTTGACTGTTTTGTCAGCCCTGCTCTGTGCAGCCTATTTTCTGGGGGAATGTTAGTTAGTGTTAAAGTTTTTCTCAGTAGCTTTGGCACATGTATCAGATCAGAATTGAAATTCTCAAAGCTGCTTATTCAAACTCCATTTATCTTACCACTTGTACTCAACATTAAAGCAGTTTCTCCCCATCTTGAACAAACAGCAATGCTTTAGCACGTCGATGCTGTTGATATTGTACAATTGTAACTAATGCACTAATACTGTCTATGTAGCCTGTCAGCCTACTCAACCAATGTTAGCTTTGTGACTGCAGCTGCGTAGACCAACGTCAGTTGCATCAGTTAGCAGTGCTGTGGGTCAGGTCAGCCAACCAAACCAATCAAAAGATCTTACAACAGAGCTATTCCTTGCAAGTACGTGGTAGATATGGTATCAAACGTCTAGACAAACAGACAACATACGACTCATTCTTTGTCATTCAATAATGAGGCAACAACCTGTCTGATGAAACCAATTTCTGTTAGGGGGTGCGTGTTAAAACGGACGGTGTGTGCATGGTAGCACGAGCCAGCGCCCCAGCCTATAGACCCTTAAAATCATCAGGTCGGACATGACATAAAAAGGGATTTGGGGCTTTCTCCCCCAAGATGATTTTTCAAGTTCTGGTTGCTAAACACACCATCAATGTAGTTTGAGATAGACAAAAAAACTTCTCTTCTGGACCCCCATAGCATTTGGGGTGACCCAAAGCCCCTGACCTCGGTCCTGGCCTGGGTGCAATAGCATTAACAGGGACATGTTGGTACTCAATCCATATCGCCTGCCTGCAGTTCTGCGCATGTGCAAGGGGTTTGCACATGTGAGATGATAATCCTGTTTTACTACGATTTAAGACAAAGATGGTGTTGTGTATGGTTATTTTAAAAGAAAAAGGATTATTACAGTGCAGTGTTGGTGATCGTGCAGGCAGCACATCACTATGCCATCACTCTCACAATATTGCTGATTATCCAGTCACAACCGTGTGGACTGATATTGTATCTGGCCAGTGGCGCCCCCAGAAAATGTTAATTGGGTGGCCAGATGAGGTCATTGCTGTCGTTACCCCCCATGTCATGAACTGTTGTGAATTTACATTAGGTATTTAAATGAATAGTCCTTTGAGGGTTAGGGTTTTCAGTGTATTTTTTATTATCATGCTCTTATCTTGGTCATTGTAACTAAGAGCCATCTGTATTAACAGTTTGGTTCCTCCATTGTAGCCTGCCTTTTCATTAATCTTTTACTCAGTCAAACAGTCAATTTTACCTGACATACACAATTAAATTGCATGACTTATTCACCGTTGTTTGTTACAATGTTCCCGGGTCTGCATGGACCCACCACATTGTTAGGCTTTTAAATAAAAACAGCCATAACAATTTATGTAAAAATACTTTTAAGTTGTTTACTTTAGCTCAATTACCAATGATATAGACATAGCTTATTCATTCATTTAATATTTGCCATTTACCCCTGTGAGATCACATTTGATCATTATTGATGCCTATTTCTCAGAACTTAATCAGAACAGGTGAGAGTGCTTGAAATGTAACCATTTTGTAACATTGTGTGGGAATACCAGGTGCGAAAGACAACATTCCTGCACACAGCACCTACACTCAGACATGCACACAGACACAGACACAGACACAGACACAGACACAGACACACACACACACACACACACAAACATACACACAGGAGGACGCAGTTAAGGTACGTAAAATAGTTATACACTCGGGTCCAGTAGACTCAAACACCACACGTGTAATAGTTGTCAGTCATTGAAAATCCTTTTTTAAACTTAATATTTGCATGTTCTACACAGAAAATGAGCCCAGGCCAATGAGTCTGAAGAAATGATACATAGAATTTTCACAGAGTAACTTGATAACAGCACTGTTTTTGTCCCATTCTTTTTCTGACCACATGACAAGTTAATTAGCCACAATATTAATGTAGCTATTTAATTGCCATGGTTTACTGGTGGAGATTGCAGGAAATAGATGCCTGTCTACGATGCATTCCCTACAATGTCTCCAATACAAACTGTGCACCCGTCTAGGACAGTTCTGTTTGCTAAAAATGTTTATCTGCTCATACACTGTTCTTTGTGGCCCTGTCAGTGCTTTGTAAAGACAAAGTGTGAGCATATGGAACCAGAGTTCTGAGCTAACATTAATTGCAAGCACCCACAACACACCATTTCAGTCTTCTATTTCTTGCATTTCAGCAAAGGTGTTTACACCAAGTAAGGAAATGCCTGGTTTACAAAGGCTTAAAGTAAAGTAACAGATCATACTTGTAATATGTTTTGCTTGCATAAAGGAATGGTCAACACATAAACTGCTCACAATAGATTGTAGAAAAGTCTAATCCCAAATATACAGTAGTCCCCAAATAGGGGATGGAATAGGCTAGGAGATGGAAACAAATTGTTCACACCCAAACCACTTCCAACCTGGTAGAGCTTGAGCAGGTTTGAAAAGAAAAATGGAATACAATTGCAGTATCCATGTGCAAGGCCCAATTGAGACCTATGATTAATTAAAATGATTGATTATGTGTGTGTGTGTGTGTGTGTGTGTGTGTGTGTGTGTGTGTGTGTGTGTGTGTGTGTGTGTGTGTGTGTGTGTGTGTGTGTGTGTGTGTGTGTGTGTGAGAGAGTGTGTGTGTGTGCGCGCGAGAGAGAGAGTGTGTGAAAGAGAAAGACAGGGATCGATGCTCTGACTTCTGGTGTGTGAGGCCAACAATCATCAGTGACTTCACCTGCCCCGACACTTGTGAGGGGGGGATCAAACACATGATTTAAAAAAAGAATGGCGGCTCCTATTTCCACCACCATCACCACCAACAATCATCACATTTTAACTGAATTAAGAATGCACCGTTTTCAGATGCTGATTTTTTTTTAATCCACAATGTTCACAGTTTTCGAGACCCACCTACTAGTGTTAGTAGTCTTCAGCTTCTGCTACATGTGGAAACATCTTATTCTGAATATGGCCATAACCAGATTATGGTCTTCTGTGCATGGAAACATAGTCAATGTTTATTGCATCAGTCTGAGTGCCACAGAAATTATGGCAAGTGCACTGAATAAGGAAGTGAAAACACGATAGGTGTATCTTTTCTTGCCAAACCAACAGGATGTGGCACTTGGTCCATCATATCATTGATTTCTTCATCCTGTCTGACATATACAGTATAAATACGGTATGTCAATTGGACGAATCATGACCAAAGCTGAAGTTCTGCCTACTGCTATCAAGACCCAGGAACTCTCTGGTATGAATTATTCTTTACCTAAGATTTGTTAGATTGAATTATGCTTGTGTTGGTCATCTCTATAGTACAGATCATGTTCCTGTCTTTTAAAAGCAGTCAAAAGAACCTCAAGACAAAAAATGATGTTCCGACTGATACTGGTGATTTTGGTCCTACATTTGGGTACCACCGCAGGTGAATATTTCAAGCAATGCAGGGCATTTACGAACTCGTATAGGGCCATTGTACTGTATGAAAGTAAAACAAATTGAAGTTGGAAATTCCTCAGAATAAAACTTGGATATTGTCTGCAAATTTGCAAGAAAATTAACTTACAAATCAGACCCCTCACCCCACTTACGTCAGTATTGTTTTCCTCTTCCATGTAATGGTCCTAATATGCTGTCATACATTTTTGCGTTAAGCTTGTGTTATTATTGTTCTGCTTTCAGTGAAGATCCCTTCATGACATTTCAATCTTCCTCACTTATCTAGGTTTGCCTCCGTGTCCAAAGCGAGAAGGTTGGTTCAAGGTGGGGCCTTTTTGTGCCAAATACTTTGCCTATAAACAGAACTTTGCCAACGCTGAGGTAAGTGGGGCTTTTGCCGTTGTTCATAAAACTACTTTACTACTTTGCCGGCTAACAAAACTACTTACCCAGCATAAATTATTAAATTGTTATTAATCTTGTATTAAAGGGATAATCCGGAGTGAAATGCACTTTAGATACATTTTTCGGACTATTGGGGGTACATACGTTGAGTTGACACCAAAATCATGTCATTCGGATGTATTTTGAGAAAGTTCGAGTTCACCGTTTTTAGCTAAAACTCGTTAGCCTGGAAGTGACCCGGCAATGTAATTTCGCCGCTACAAAACGCTATTTTTATACCTCTTCTACTGTTCCAAACAACACTACACTTACGTGGTAGTGAGAGGGTCCCTAAAGCCAAACCGAAGTATCCCCACGTCTTTATGTGGTCGGATAGAGAGTCCAGAATGAATTTAATCGAGTCCGTACCTTTCCGGAAATGTCGCTGCTGCAGCTGGCAACGCTTTAACAACACTTTACTAACATTTCCGGAAAGGTACGGACTCGATTAAATTCATTCTGGATTTCATTTTGATGTCAACTCAACGTATGTACCCCTGATAGTCAGAAAAATTGATCTAAAGTGCATTTCACTCCAGATTATCCCTTTAAGATTAAGATGCCTTATGATAGGCTAAGCTTTTCAAACTTTTATTAAATTAAGTAAAAAATTATCTCATGAGTGAGTGCTAGGTAAGTGATTTTATACTAAAACAATACCAACTATATTTTAAGATATAAAATGAATAACATTTGGCTAGACTTTTTTTTTCAGTGAGCAAGCATATTAGTTTTAGCCTAGAAATCTAGACGAAATCTAGCGGAATGGTCTAGGGTCGCACCGTTGAGGCCAAGCCCGCGCTAGGCTCCAGGCCAGCCTAGCCAATCAGAACGCTCTATCTGTGTACGGAGTCCTTGAGCCCACCTTAGCTCACATCCGGCTTCCGATATTGACGCCAGGAGGTTGGACCATGCGTCCTCATTCGACGAGTTGGGTGTGAGACGTGTTGCACAACCATAGAGAAAAACAAAAGATGGATGAGGCTAACGAAGCGTGCTCGTTTGAATCAGCTTTGGAAGAGATAGACTCTGGCTTTTCTTTGAAGGTTGAGCAGAAAGAAGCAATCAAGTCATTCATTTTAAAGAAGGATGTATTTGCTGTTTTGCCGACCGGCTACGATTGGTCACAATCACAAATGCTGGCCTATTACGTGCAGAGGCAGTTTGAAAGACAACTGTTCATCCCACCCACAGGCTTCAGCTCTGTGAATGGTCCGACCCCAGACCCCATTTCTGTATAGTTTGGCTTGCCAGGCTATATTAGTTTATAAGATCAGATGTCTTGGCAGAGTGTTTTACAAAAAGGTATATTTGTGAATAGGCTGTTTGGACAACGCTAATTTTGATAGTGACATAGCCTTCTCACTTAATATTTCTCTATCTCCCCTGCTTCCTGTCCATAACCTTTGGGTCCAATCACAAACTATCTTATCCAAAAGACGCACCCAATCTTGCTGAAGGACTATCCAAGCGTACAGAGTCATTTGAACTACAGTATGCCCATTGATCACGCCTCTTGTCCAGTAGAAATAAAACGCAGACTCCCCATACTAATGTTCAATCTTAAAAGATTGAGCTTAGTATATGGTGATAGCCAGACTAGTACGTATAATGAGATGTACTAAAGACAATCTTGAATCTTTCATTGAATGAAAATGAAGCTTTCCCCCCGGGATTTTTTTGTTTTAAGCAACCACATCTATTGGGCACTCATCAGATACTCTCTGTCAGTCTGGCAACTGTACACTAACTGTAGATGAGTTGAATCATACGCTTGACTAAAGCACTGTAGAAGCGAGGTAACTTTTATTCCACAACCCGTAGCTCTTCCTTCTAGAAACCTTCTACCCACAATTCCCACATCCCTTAACGTCATCTCCTGCACATAGGATTTGGGTATGGTCGCAGGTCAGCCATCAACATAATCTACTAACTAATTCCTCTCTTTCAGTTGAGGTGCAGACAAGAAGCTGAAGATGGCCATCTTATATCTGTTCATGATCAGGAAACCAAAGAAGGCGTGCGAATGCTCACTGGGTCTTCTCTTACAACAGCCTGGATTGGAGGATTGAAGTTGCCTAATGTATGACTAATGCTTTCTCTGGGTAGAGTAATTTAGTTATTTGATGATTTGCAAAGAATGATTCTATCCTCTCTCTATGAAGATTTTGACATGATTGGATTCTCTCTCTCTCTCTCTCAGCGTGCTGATTTTATATGGACTGATGGGTCAAAGTGGGATTACTCAAACTGGCTTCGAGGGGAACCTAACCGAAGTGGTGACTGTGTGCGGATAAACTATGATAGTAAGTGGCTTATTGCATTATCCACACATACAACTTAGCTTAGTCAGCAATATTAAACATATCAACGTTCTTTTTGCGTTCAAGCTCCTGGGAAATGGGATGATTTCCATTGCTCGGGAGAATCTGGATATATCTGTGCTTTCAAGATATTGCAGTATGGAGAAATCTGCTGGGACAATGCAGTCATCTGTCCAGCATTAACTTCTAGTTGTGGATTCAAAATGTTGGGGCTGGAAGAGAATGTTTGATCGATTCTTCTTTTTAAAGGAATAGTTCGGAATTTTGGACATAGGACCTCATTTCCAACTTAGTCGGGGTGATATAGGTCGGTGAAGACCATTTTCAGGGAATTTCTGCCCTTCCTTGAGTTGCAGTGTTCATCTCGTGCTAACCTGGTGCCGAGATAACGCAAGTCAACGGTAACATCCAGCCTGCCACTGAAAACACTCCACAGAACACCCGAAACAAATAAATTATAACGTTAGACTATCGATGCACATGCCTGTGTTGATAGAAAAATGTTAGAAATAAAACTAACCTTGCATCGCATTGCAATAGCCTACTTTGTTCCCTGTATGGCAGTGGCGGATTGATATTGAGAAACTAGTCCCTCAAAATGTAATAAATCATTGAGTTGCAAGGTTAGTTTTATTTCTAAAATTATTCTATCAACACGGACATGTATATCGATAGTCTGACATTTTAATTGACTTGTCTCAGGTGTGCGATGGAGTGAGTAAGACTGTGGTTGATGTCAGACTGATGTTACCGTTGAAATGCGTTAGCTCAGAACCAGCGTTAGCAAAGGGGGACGCTGCAACTGAAGGAAGGGGTTAAACACGATAAAAACGGTCTCCACTGACCTATATCACCTCGGTAAAGTTGGAAATGAGGTCCTATGCCCAAAATTCCTAACTATTCCTTTAAGTGTAGTGTATTGTCATGATGTCTTCTCAGAGAATAATGGCATTCTTTCTAACTTTTCTCAATTGCATGATAAAAATAATAAAAAAAAATGAACTTATAAAGATGGTGTCATTGATTAGCATGGGAAGGCATAGTCTTTTTAAAAATGTGTGTCGCTTCAAGTTTTTTTTTTTTTTAAATAGCACTTGACTTCCAAAGCCGAAGTTCATGACAACAGAGAGGTAAACAAACTGGCTCATGAGAGGGAGCCTTGGTAATGTCAAGAATACACTCAGGGCCCTAGTTGGCGCAAAGCGGATCATTAGCCCGGTGCAAAGTTTATTCATATTCCTACACTCAAGTTTTGTGCCAAGCACTTCACTTTCCATGCTGGTGTTCAGTCCACACTGCAGGTACACACACACACACACACACACACACACACACACACACACCTCTGCATCCAGAAGCCCTGCATGGACTAGAGGCCTCCCTCGTCTGAACACCGGTGCACTACAGCTGAATTCCACTCTACGCTCGCTACTGCAGCTTAAAGGGCCATAACTATGACTGCCTGCACACACACACACACACACACACACACACACACACACACACACACACACCCCGGTGCACTACAGCCTTGCACCCAGAAAAAAAAGTTTCAAACACCTCATTAAACAATTTTATTTGACACGAAATAGTCGACAGAACAGACGCACAGGGATAAACATAATTGGCCGCTCTATCACATACATTGAACTGGTATTAATCTCCTACCAGTGCCAGTACCTTATCACTCCGAATAGATAAACCCACAGAGACTCATAGGCAATGTTTAAATTAATTTGAGTTATTTGACTTTGACTTTGAAATCTGGATTTTTTTCTACCAATCTATGTTCATGGTTGTAATGTTTTCAACCCTCAATGGCATGAAGACAATATATTGTTCCAAAGAAAACAAGAAAAGAAAGAAATCAGTCGGCCATGCTCTCTTGCAGTCTTAAACTATAGGGTGAAATTGGATTGAGCTTAGTATGGTGATAGCCAGACTAGTCATAAACAACTGTTTGAAAAAAGTGGTAAACAACTGTGAACAAAGCTAACAATGGTACAGTTTTTCTCAAATGCTAAAACACAAAAGCCAATCCTCTAAACCAAATGACCAGTTGTCTAAACACATTTAAATAGCCACAATTATTCAATACCATAAACACATTTCACATGAAGACACAATTCACAAAACACAATCCTCCATTCTCATAAATCTAAGCACATTTTTCCTTGCTAAAACACATGTGGCAAAACATATTCTCAAATGAAAGCTCATGTGATGCAAAATGCTTGCCACAGTCAGCAATAACTGAACACAATGAACACACCTGGCGTCATTTAGTACACACAACGACTCAAAAATGAAGACACTTGTTGCTAATGCGCACAGTGACAGTGGTGTGTGTGCATGTGTGTGGTGTGAATGAAGAAAATAAAAGAACTTCACACCCTGATCACGTTTTCAAGAGTACTGTTGTGTGCAATAGATTCTGTTTTTTTGCATTGAGTTGTGTTACAGTAGTGTACTTGCAGAATTTTCTGTACTCTTCATATGAAACTCACAACTCTAAATGAAGAGCTCTTTTCCAAAACGCTATAAATCCATTTTTGAAAACATTAGGCCTACTGTACTGTAACAAATCATGTTACTGTATTTAGGCTACAGTAATTGTGTTTTTCAGGTAATATCAATAAAAATGCATTTGTTTTGTTTTTATTGAGTAAAGATAAATTAGGCTACTGTAACTAAACATACCCCAATACAGTTTCACTGAGATTACTTGAAAAACAAAATGTAAAAAATATATTTATGAAAATTCATTAGTAAAATGGTGAATATAGCGTTTTGGAAAAGAACTCTTCAAATGCCTAATCCTCTGCAGAGATCTAAGAAGATCCGTTAGGCTACTCTAAAGTTTTTTAAAAATATGCATTGGCAGTTATGAAACAAAGAACCTGCTCACAAATTGAGCATTGTGTTTTCAGTTGTTTTGCTGTATGTGTAATGATGTGTATAGTGTTTACATTTTTGAAAGCTTCGAGCTGCTCTTTTGGTGTGAAAGTTTGAGTTTTGAAGTGAGAAGGTGTGGTTGTGCTTATGTAGCTTTAGAAAAGGGTATTGTGTTTAGACATTGGGGAACATGACATGGAGGAAACGTTTGTGAAATGTGTTTTAGCATTTGAGAAAAACTGTAGGCTAATATGGTAGCAATAGCAAACATAAGAAGCCTACTCACAAGTTGAATATCTTGTTATATCAAAGCCGACCACACCAGTGTATTCTTCCGCTGATTCTGAAAATAATGGGGTTTTATTATTAGGCTATTATTTTTTAATTTAAACCAAAATAAAAAGGATTCAGAATTGAAACCAGCACCATGATTGGGTCTAGGCCTACTTTATTTGATAAATAACGGATTTTCTGGAATTATTCAAAGTGCATTTACTACTGACTTTATGTTTACATTATAAAGAAGTATTTTTTCACTTTTGACATAATTTGCAAATACATTCGATTGTAGCCTATTGCATTGCGTTTCAGACTCGAAATCGCTCGAAATAAGGAACTTTTAATTTGACGCATGCGGTAAAATGAATGGCACTCTCTTCCTCCTTGTGTACACGCGCCCCGTTCATATTCTTCTACCGTTTCCGCTTAACTTCCTTTCCGGCGGCGGCTATTTCTTCGCCAACATGCCAGTGAGTACAGACTGCGTTTTAGACGCATTATTACACGACATAGCCATTACTTCTACAGATGAATTCACGTACTGGTGTACGACACATCACTGATTAAAATTACGTGTTCTCTGGGGTGAAAAAGTCTGACAATGTGTCAGTAAACCAAGAGTTTGAATGACTTGATAGCATGCATCGTTGCTACACGATTACAAGATGGCGGCGCGCATATCCAGCCATGGACTGGTACTGCATGGTGTGGGTAGTTATACGTGACGCATTTTAGGATTACAAGAAGTAGCGGTTGCCTAGCCGGAAAAAAAACAGTAATTGTAGAAAATATTATTGGCAATCGCCCGATATGTGTAAGTATTATTGGCAACGCCTTCGTTAAACTAGGTCGCCTGTCGGGACTCATGGCCCATCAGGCTTAAGGCTACGATGTTGCTAGCCGATGGCCAGACTGTAATGGCACACATGCTAATGGACTTATTCAAACCCCAGCTATAACTAACGTTTACAACACTGTTTACAGCTCGCAAAAGACTTGTTGCACCCGACCCCAGAGGAGGAGAGGAGAAGGCACAAGAAGAAGCGTCTCGTTCAGAGTCCGAATTCTTATTTCATGGACGTGAAGTGTCCAGGTAACGTTATTACAATGGCAGATTTTAATTTGCCACTTAATTCATGTTAAGTTCTGTACCATGCTCATGTTTCACCTGCCGATGGACAATGCACCCGTGACCGTTTTCAACTGACATCTGCTTGGCCTGTTTCAGGTTGTTACAAGATCACGACGGTCTTCAGCCATGCCCAGACTGTGGTACTGTGCGTGGGTTGTTCGACAGTGTTGTGCCAGCCCACTGGTGGCAAAGCCCGGCTCACAGAAGGTCAGTTTCAAATTCCACTGTTTTTGGAAACGAATGTCGGGAAGATAATCGTTTTTATGTTTTGGGATGTGCTCGTCAGTATGTATGTGGTTGCATAATGTCTAGACTAGAGGTTGTTTTCATGTGAAGAATATGCCTCATAGTCATGAGGAGGACTTGCATGGAGAGATGCTTTATGTCATGAGATTACAAGTAATCAGTTCTGTGGGAATAGATTAGTTACAGACAGTGTGAAGAGGATGGTGCAAAGGAGATGGACCTAGTGTGTTAATTTCCCAATTTCCCATGAAGTGTAGTATTTGGAATGGTAACATTGCTGCATGTACAGATGAAATGTTTTTTTAAGGGGCACTTTGATCAAAGATCCTTCATTACTATCCGCTTTAACCCCTTCTGCCTTGATAGGGGCGATTGATCCCCATTTCACATCCTAAAGTCCATTGGTCATTGAAGGGGCACAATAAGTATTATGCTATCTCTCTCAGATGCCTTTAGTCTGGCTATCACTATGCTAAGCTCAATCTTTTATGATTGAACATTAGTATGGGGATTCTGCGCTTTGTTTCTACTGCACAAGAAACGTGATCAATGGACATCGTTCAAATAACTCTGTAGGATTGGATAGTCCTTCAACCAATCAGACCAGCGGTCCAGTGCATCTTTTGGATATTAGCTAGTTTGTGATTGGAGCCTAAGGTTGTGGACAGGAAGCAGGGGAGATGCAGATGGATGTGCAAGTTTCCAGCCTGAGCTGCCGGGCGAAATCCACATTTGCTGGCAGGCCAGGCAGTGTTCACCCAGCCTAAAATACCTTCTGTTTTTTGCCAGTAAGCGTGGCTACTTATAGTTGTATGTGTGCAAGGGACTTTTAGGTTCACCGGTTCTACTAATCAATCTATTTTATCTACTTGGTGAGGCGTCATCCAGAGTGGGGTTTAATTGAGTTAGGCTTCCTTTGGGGTGGCAAGCATTTATCTCTGTAGAATAATTACTGTGCATGATGGTTTGGGATAAATAGGCTTTTAAGTGATTTTACATAGATTTTTTTTAGGCATCCATATTGGGGTTCCTTTCAAGGAAATTGCCCTGAGTAGTGCTTTTGTAAACATTTCCAATTAATTTTCAAAACAAGTGAGTGTGAAGGATCAATACTAATTGGGATGATAAATCAAGGCTCCTGGCATTGATCCAGAATACCTGCTCATCTTATGCAAATAGCTTCTCCTTAAAGTTCCTCTTTTTCTTAGAAAACTGCACCAATAAGTATGTAACCTATTCTGATCAGAAATGGTTAGGAATTACACAAGGGTTTGGGATTGACGGAATTTATGACCATATTTTTTGTTGTTTGAAGTTGATATACCACATTAGGAAGAAGAAAAATATAAAGAAAAGCTCCAATATTTAATGTTGGATGTGTGTACTGTCTCGAGGAGTCATGCGTGGAAATGTGAAAACGGTATAAATGTTAACATATATGAATGTTATAGAATGTGAAAACGGTACAAATGTTAACATGTATGAATGTTTTAGAATGTGAAAACGGTACAAATGTTAACATATATGAATGTTATAGAATGTGAAAACGGTACAAATGTTAACATGTATGAATGTTTTAGAATGTGAAAACGGTATAAATGTTAACGTATAAATGTTTTGTTTGCCCTCAGGTTGCTCATTCAGGAGGAAGCAGCACTAGCCATGACGTGGTCTAGTAGAGAGGGAGACTCGGACTGCAGCAGCGCCGTGTCTGGGCTGACCCGGCTGCACCCAGGCCCAGGCACGCATCTGCATCAGCAACAACATTCGTCCAATCTCACCGTCTCAATAAAAATATTTGGCTAAATGTCTGCTGTCTTGCCTGTCATCACTTGATGCATGCTGATGAGAGGGTTAGAAGTTTAAGCTTTCCCACAACTGATCTACATATGAGTAATTCACAAGTCATTTCAGATGTATGGACACGTGACTCAACTTTAATTGATACAAAGTACTTTAAGCCTACCTTACACTGACCGATTTCGACAAGATTTGGGAAAGATTCTTGGAAGTTTGTAGTCTTTTGAGTAAAGCTTGAATGAGGGGCATTAGTTAAAAGCCTACAATCTTTGAAGAATCTTTCCCAAATCTTGTTAAAGTCTGTCAGCGTAAGGTTGGCTGTAGTAAGCTTGCGTTTTGTTATTTCCTGTTTTGAAAAAAGTGTTTGAGATCTGGTATTTAGAGCAAATCCGTTTAAAGTGAAGTCGCCTAGTTAAATGGTGCAGTGGATGTGGAGTTTTTGGGTCAAGGGTGATGGATAGCGGGCAATCCTGCCACGGTCGAGTCCTGAGTGGGCTATCTAGTGTGGTCGTTAGGCAGGAAATCTTTAAACGGCCCCCTCAGTTTAGATTTATGTGTTTGCTGGAGTTTACAGGAATCCACGCTGCGCTTGAGCTACCATGGCATTGCAGTGTGGAGATTGAACCACCTTGAGTCATCTTGGCAAGGAAAAGGAAAAGTTCCTGGCATTACAAACAGCTAAAGTGGTCCAAAAGCATTTCTGCATCTTCATCTGGAGTCAAGGCCCTGTTATTCTAAACGCCTTTTTTTAATTTCCCTTAACTAATCTGTCATACATAAAATACATTTAAAATAGTATGCACAGTCTACGTATGTTTTACATAAACTTGAAAGTGGACAACACATTCAAAAGGCTATTAAATAGTTTGTAAAGTCTGCAAAAAAAAAAAGTTGAAACCAGTCCTTCCGGACTGTTGGTCAACTGATGTTACCTGTAACTGGCACAACCTCTATAAATGGCACAAGACTACTGGAAACAATTTAACGTGGCTGTCAAAGTCTTCAAGACTAACCATGCCATCACTCAAGATCAATATCTATGGCATAATGGTGATTTTTAACTATGAAAAATGTATACAATATGACAACACAATTACATTGCTGAAGTCTGGAGAACTTAAGCATCTCTTACTGAAAAGAGAGTGAACTATACATCAGCAGTTTTTTTTTTTTTTTTTGTAGTGGTTAGTCTTGAACTGCTCTTTCTGTTTCACAATAAACTTTCAGCTGATGGGGAATATATACCAGCTGCCATTCAGCTGATGAAGACGATACCCCCTGTGTTTGGGAGCCCATATCTGTACAAACAGTTACACTAAACTTTAGTAAACTAAAGGATGTCTAGCATATGATGTAATACTTTTAATGGAACATGTATGCATCTAGGTTACCATCAACCAAATGTTCACAGGAGCAACGTTTGTAGGCCTATACAGTCAGATTGAAATGGCATGTTATTAAGACTGGTCAAGGAGAGTGCATTTCAGGAATATTGTGTGTGTGAGTAAAGGTACACATGGAGATGAAGGGCAGAGATCATAGAGCGCAACAGTGGTGTGATGCGTCGCCATGCCAGTAAAGAAGAGAAGAAAACAGCCGGCATCCGAGAGATACTGTCGATAATCTCCCATTAAGCGCCAGCGCATGTCAGCGTGTCCGAGTGTCTAATCCAATCTCTCGAGCAATTAAAAACACACAGCACAGCACTGACTAATGGCACCGGTGGTCAGAAAAGCATACAGGAACTCACCAGGCGAAACAAACGCCTATAAGCACCTAGGTCTTCATCGGCGTCAGGCTTAGACATCCTCAAATCGCTTGTAGATCAGACTCAAATGCTCAAGTACAGTTTACTCTATGAATACGTGATCAACAGCTTTTGCCAAACACGTAGGCCTACATTTAAATGTTGCCTTAATATAGGCCCACCTAATACATTTCATTATAGCTGCACATAGCTGCTTTCTTTAGATTCACCACCAGGAGGCGCCGACACTTACTGTGGGTTCTAGATTGTGATGGCAGGATGGGTTTGTCCCAAATCCCGTGTTTTGCTGCTTTCATTTTCCGTTCCTGAACACATTTGCAAGCTTGAGTCAGTGCAGCGTGCCCTGGGAATATGATCAGACGAGGAATCCTATCCCACAGACAGTCAAGTAAAGGCAGTAGGCCTAGCCTATCCAGTTCCCATGCCAGCAATGCGATTTTTTCAGCGAAAACAAATAACCAATGAGTTCCAAACTTTGAGGAGCACGTAAGGCTTTTTTTCTTCTCAACGTCACCTTACATCTAGGGGTTTCTGTGGACCGACAAGGTTAAGCACTTTTGTGGTAGTCTAGTGGTTAATTTAAGTCAAGAAGACAGTTGCTAGATTATAAGCGTGCATTTCTGTTGGCTAGGCTACTGTTTTATCCAAAAATTTACAGACGAGGACAAATCACCATTTTAACTCCAAAGATGGCATCAGTTTTATTCAGACTCTTGAAAATGCAGTGCATAAACCTTTCTGCAATGCTGAGGAAAATAAAGTAGTCTAGGCACAATAAAATGATAAAGAAATGATGAGGTCTCTGACATTAATTGCAGAAGTTTGATAGCACGGGTATGTGTTTATGGTGTTTATGAGAGCAATAAACAACCTGAGCTTTACATACTCCTTTACTAGTCCAAAATTCACATAGGTGCAGCAACATTTCAACGTCGTCCCACTCCCC
>NC_085017.1:10204726-10212226 GCF_963854185.1 Sardina pilchardus
TTGTTAAAATTGTACATACTCATAGGCTCACACACACCATGCACACAGTGAGAAAAATGAAAATGATGAAAGGCAAAATAAAACTATTCAAAAGAACAAAAGCAAAGATGAAGCTCTATTTCGTGTGCGCCAGTTTCAGGTAATATGGAGGGGATGAAGGGGGAACAAAGATTTTAATTGGCTTTCTGTTACTTCCCGGTCTTGTACTACTTTGTGAGAATTGACTTTCTGTACTAATCTCCCTAGGATTAATTTGTTTTTGGAGACTGTGAATGCCACATTTGCACAAACGCCTGCTGACTTTCTATCCAAACACCTGCACCGCTGTCACAACAGCGGCTAAATCAGTTTAAGCCTTTATCAGATTAACCCAGGTCAGTTGGATTTGGGCATCAAACCACAAAACATAATCCAAACACACATTCAACAGTTACAACAGACGCTTTAACAATCCAAGCTTCCACTGTAGCTGTAGTGTCTCATTGAGGCTTTCTTTCATAAAGCCATGAGCTTTTATGCTTTTATCTATTATGCGTTGGTTCTTTTTCTGTGGAGCACATTGAATTACTCCTGTGTATTAGATTCACTAGGTTTATAAATAAATAAAAATGCCTTCCCGTTCCTTTACAGATGACTGAGAGTAGGCCTATATTGTGTTCGGAACATCTATTCATTCACAGCCTGGTTATTCCCAATAAAGTGCACCTGTGAATGTCTGGCTATTCAATGCACAGCTTATGACTTGTTTACAGCACTTTTAGCATTCACTTACATTTAGCAAACAGAGGCTAATCACTCTGAGTCAACAGACGGTCTTGGGGACGGGAAGCGATTAGCAAACAGTGTTCCTGCTCTGTGATGTGCTCGTCTAAATGACTTTGCTCTGTGGGAGAGCACAGGATGTGTCGGGGTGTCACACTGGGTCCTCACTAGACTGACGCCTGGTGACTTGCTTTAATTCATTTATGAATGATTGAAAACATTTTTTTTCTGTCTAATTGTGGTACAAAATTGTTGGGGAAATGTGATAGGCACTAATGGTCTGTCGTCGGCCTCGCTGTTAGCTGCAGGGCAAGACACAGAAATGGCTTCAATTTTACTGTTAGTTTTTGTAGCAAATTTGATTAAATAAACCTGGGGGGTAAATGTGACTATGATGAGTCAAATTGGACTTTTTAACGGTGGCCCCAGTGGCGATATGACATTAGTGGGGAAAACAAGCCTCCAAGGAAAACACACACAAACAAACAAACAAAACATCACTAGAAAACCACAAATAACAACAGAATAGAACAAATGTCGAGCAGTTACAGCATGCAGCATGCAATCAGAGTGTCACAATTCTTCTTCTCGTTTACAGACCAGGAGGGTGTGAGGCACAAGCAGAGACATTTAAGAATGCCATGGAAACAAACCTGAATGTGCTGCTTGGCTTAGTTTTCAAAACAACAGCCCAAAGAAACAGACCGACATGGGGCTGGTGTGCGGAAGACCAATTTCTGTCAGTGTTGTCTTTAATAAGGATAAAAAGCCTTCATTGTAGCAGCCTGTCATCATAGAGGTGACAGAGACTGCGCTGGATCCATCACCCCTCTCCTTTGAAAGATGACGCCAGTGCCCCAGTCTCGTCTCTGCCAGCATCTGCCTCCTTGGGCTAATTTGACGGCTACTGATATAGGGGCATGTTAGCGTCTGTGTTTGCGTTTAGGTAACAAATAGGCCTGAAAACCCTGAGTCAGACGTCACCTTTGTTTGGGTGTGTCTGCGCGCCTCTGACGGATGGCCTCGGTGGATCTTCCCTGTCTGACAGTGAGCGAGGACAAACGGTTAGGGTGGCTCTGTAGTGGGCCTAATTAGAGATGAATGATACATCTATATTACTCCTACTGCCTAGGAGCTCGGAAGCAGCTGACAGATTCATATGTGTTTACATAGTAGGCGGAAATTCTGTCAGCAAGAATGCAATTAAGAGTAGTTTGTGTTTAAATAGATTGCATTCATTGCTGCAGACTGCGCTGTGCTGTAGTGCCAGTCATTCTTATCAACCTTGACACTTTAAAATAGCTTTACAAATTCATTATCCTCAATAATATACACTACTCACAATAGGTTAGGGATATCTGGCTTTGGGGTGAAATATACTATACTGAAAGTACTGAAGTATTGAACTGTTGTACATGCACATTCAAAATTTTGCATTAAGTTGACATGTAAAGGTTAAATACATTAAGTTCACCTATAAAGATTGTAGTGGATTTTAGGTTCATCCTGAAGTTTCACCCATAAGCCGAATACCCCAGACTTTTTGTGAGTAGTGTATATATTTTTGTATGCTGTCATTCCTATTTCACGCTGTCTGATGTCTTCCTTTGTGGACTGTGTAACATACTGGCTCTAGTATGTACATTAAAGGGGAGACCAACGCAGTATAATAATAATAATGAATGAGTTTATTAACTAAAGTTAACATAAACTAATATTAAGAAATAACGATAAAAGTGTGGTGCGAATCAGTGTAGTGGTAAATACGCAAAATGAGATGTAAGTCAGTACAAGGAACAAGGGTAACGCAACGAAATCCAATTCAACGCCGGGAGGAGGGCTGCCGCCCCAAGCACAGACGGAGCTGGTCCTATATTCACCTCCAAATTAGGCACACCTGGGCACACAGAGGAAGAGAGGAAACGAGCACCTAGGCCCGTAATTGCAAAATGGGCGGGGTTAAGACATTGCGCGGCCGGGCCGTAACATATCCCCCCCCTTAAAACAGAGGCCCTCGCCCGCCGGGCCTCTGTCTCTAATCACGGCCCAAAAGTGAACATAAAATACACCCCTATATCCAACATTTCTGACTCGTCCCATTATCGCCCAACCGCATCCACCACCAACATACAGTTTCCCCTCCACCATACTCACATAGGGCCAGATGAAAACCCCAAACCCCACACTCACACCCATCACCCCTCACCACGTCTCACTCTCTGGCCCATCGCCCACCCGGCCCTCGACAATTCCAGAACCTGAAAAAGTAATCTAAGAGGGACAGGGGTAGACAGACAGGGGAGAAGAGAGTTGACACAGGCAAGCATCTCGCACATTACCTGACGGACAACCGCAAATGGACCGGTGAATTTTCCCCGAAATGGAGAACCATGCATTGGCACCCGCGCCAATACCTGACCCCCCAGACTGAACAGTCTAGATTCGGTCTTATGATCAAACATCTTTTTCATACATGTCTGCGACTTTTCCACTACACATTGCGCCGGCAAACCCCATCTGCGCCTACCCCCATCGATGTAATCCCCAAGACGAACTGGTGACTCCGACTCTTGCAAGCCATCCTTTAAAACAGACAAAGGACCAGCGGACCCTTTTCGCATAAGTAAGCCATCCATAATAAAATACCCCTTATCTATGTTTTGTATTTCCTCTTCAGGCAAAGCCAAATCAACCAACTCAACCAAGCCCTCGTCGTATTTCTGAGGCAGAATAAAACCACAGTCAAATGATATAGGCCAAACAGTCAATTGAGGAGCACGTTCAAACGAGCGAGCCACTCCTTGGACGCAACTCTTTGCACGAGTCCCCGCGCAAGCAGTGAAACCCTCGGGAAATGCTACACACTCATCCGATCTTAAAACCTGGACAGGCTCAGTGGCCACAACAGGTGATTTCCTACTAGCCCACACTTTGTCTTTAGCAAGTATATTTCCTAAAATCACGTCCACGCCAGGCACTGGTAAAGCCGGCCGAACAGCAACAATTACTTCCCCCTCCACAAGATCAGAGCTTAGCACAATTCTGTGGAGAGGAACGGACATAGAGGTCATCCCAATGCCCCGAATTAAAACACTTTTCCCAGTGCTAGATTTACCAGAAAAGGGTAGGACCGATTCAGAGACAAATGTTTCCGTAGCACCAGTGTCACGCAAGATTTTTACAGGTTTTCGCTCAGAGGAACCTCCTAATGAGACGAAACCGTCTGTGATGAACGGCCCGTAGCTCTCACCTACAACCTCATCCGCGACAGTGATCTCAGCTCTAGGCGCAATTTTACCTGCAGAACAAAACAAGTGTCCACCTGCTCCACTTCTAATTTTATGCTGTTGGACCGGGACTGCACACAAACCCCACTGGGCAGGTTTTTCCTTGTTCTTAAACTTTGCTTTCAACACCTCACAGTCTGCTTTCCAATGTCCAACCTCCCAACAATAATTACAGCGATCAGGATCAGATTTAGTGCGCTCCGACGAATCTTTACCTTCTGATTTCGAATTCCAATCGTCGTGAAAACGAGACGGCCCATGTTCCTCTCCAATATGAGTGCTAAAGTAATCAGACTTAGCTTTATGCGTTAAAACATACTCATCAGCAAGCACTGCTGCTTCAGTTACAGTTTTAATTTTGTGCTCATTAACGTATGTAGCTAAACGGTCAGGGACAATATTCTTGAACTGTTCCAAAATCATTAACTCCACCAAATCCTCAAGCGTGTTAACGTTAACAGAGGAACACCAACGGTTGAAAAAACTAACTAGTTCTCTAGCGACCTCAGCATACGTTTGACGGTCGCCTTTTCTCCAGTTCCTAAACCGTTGTCTATAGTACTCTGGAACCTGTTCATATGCTCTTAAGACCGCTTCTTTTACATGCTGATAGTTTCTACGCTCGGACACCGATAGCGCCACAAACGCATCTTGAGCACGTCCCGTAAAAGTGGTCTGAAGCAGTAGTATGCGGTCTGCGTTACTCCACTCATAATTGTCAGCAATACCTTCAAAGAGAGAGAAAAAGATGTCAGGCTCACAGTCATTAAACTTCGGCAAAAACCTAATCATATGGGACAGATTTCTGTCCGTGCCCATCAACAACCCAGAGGAATCGCCCCGTATTTTCCCTTCCGCAATTAATTTTAACTTTTCTTTCTGAAGATTGCTGTCTCTCTCAGTTTCTACCTGGCGTTGTTTAAGTTTTTCCACCTCTAATTCATGTGCCTTCCTTTCTGCCTCCATGCGCTTGAGTTCTAACTCACTCTCTTTTTCGCGTCTCTTTTCGTCTGCTTCTAAACGTCTGAGTTCCCATGCCCGGTCTTTCTCACGTTCCGTTGCCTCAAATCGTTTCTGTTCCATTTGTAGTTTTAAAATTTCAGACTGTTGCTCAAAACTGAAAACCTGCTCAATGTTAGGAGAGGACGTCGCTGACGGGCCATAGCCACCAGGTGCTGGATTTACTGACATAATGAACAATTCAACCAATTTACTTTTCACACGTTCTTTCAGTTCTTGCTTCGTAAGTCCTTTGGGAATATGTTCAAATTGATAATGGTCAACGACTTTAACTAACTGTGCCTTCGTTAGGCTTTCCAACAAAACCTCTGATGGAGACGTAAAAAAATCATTGATGTCCACTGTAGGCATCTCACAACTTTGGTGTAACTCTTCTATTCCACAATCAAAACAATAGGACAAAGATAAACGCTAAACAGGTTGAACAGTCAGGCACAGGTATTACGGCCACCCCATTTCCCGGATAGCTGACAAGAGCTTCCCCGTATCTATCTCCCCAACAATTCCCTTAATATTTCCACCTCTAGTCTTCAGTGTGCCCACATACAATTGAGTTGCTCCTCACGCAACCCCAGCGCGTCCGACACACCAAAAACAATAAACTAAAATAAAAAAGGCAAAGAAATAAACAGCGGTAAGCGCTTATACCTGCGACGGGGTTTTACATTAGCTCGGTAGGTCTAACCTACCTTCCACCCACTTAACAGAAGCACCTGTACCCAATTTACCTGTAGGCCTACGCGTCAACCCTGCAGCCAGAAAAATACACCGGCTGCACGGCTCCAATGGCTCCCCTCCTCCACGGTAACCAAAAGCAAAACAAAGCACAAACCAATCAAAGAATTACCAAGCAATCAATTTAAGCCACTTATCCAAACTAACCACTAGCTAAGCAAACAATTACTGCGTGGTACTCCCCAATTTCAAACACGTTTGCTGCAACAGGCAATTTACACCTGAGCGCACAACTAAACTAGAGGCAATACTTAACCAACAATTTAACTTATTTTTTTAAACCACCAGACGAGTTACCGAAAAATAAGTTACATACCAATTCCGGAACACTCCCGGCTCGAGCCCCCACATGTAACATACTGGCTCTAGTATGTACATTAAAGGGGAGACCAACGCAGTATAATAATAATAATGAATGAGTTTATTAACTAAAGTTAACATAAACTAATATTAAGAAATAACGATAAAAGTGTGGTGCGAATCAGTGTAGTGGTAAATACGCAAAATGAGATGTAAGTCAGTACAAGGAACAAGGGTAACGCAACGAAATCCAATTCAACGCCGGGAGGAGGGCTGCCGCCCCAAGCACAGACGGAGCTGGTCCTATATTCACCTCCAAATTAGGCACACCTGGGCACACAGAGGAAGAGAGGAAACGAGCACCTAGGCCCGTAATTGCAAAATGGGCGGGGTTAAGACATTGCGCGGCCGGGCCGTAACAACTGTCAAGGCACTTATTACAGTATTTGGCTTGAGGTTGATGGTTGAATGCCTGATGTTTTCCTTTGAGGATCGCAAAATACTTATTTCTTTAGCCTTCTTTAAATAAATTCAATTGAGGCTTTTGGACACATGAATGCAATCATGCAAGACTAATTTATTGCCATTGTGTCCCTAAAGCAATCGCAGCTCCAGGCCTTACTTGAATTTCTGAAGAATCTTATTAGCGACAATCTCCAATGCCAATTGCTATTCGTTGAGGAGGCACACTTTAATAGTTCTTTAAATGGTCTCCCTAGAACCTTCTGGGTTCCTTAGTGGTCCCTTACGGAGCCATTACAAATTATGAAGATATGAGTGTATTTCCTACACCCATAGCAAAACATCCATAATGTATTGTTCATTTAACTGTAACATTTTGTTTGACTGGACTTTTTTGTTTGTTTGTTTAACTGGGCTTTTAACTGTAAACTTTTTCTTAAACTGGCCAGTTAACTGTAAGTGTTTTGTATCAGAGCTCTAGATTTTCCTCTATTCTTCCAAAACAATTCTCTCATATTCCTCTCTACTCATCCCCCCTGGTTTCTCCTCTCAGCCTCTCTCTCTCTCTCTCTCTCTCTCACTCTCTTTCTCTTTCTCTATCTCTCTCTATGTGTGTCAAAAGGCCTCCGGTCTTTCTCCCCAACTCCTTTTGTTCATGACCCTCCTCTCTCCTCTCTCCTCTCCTCCTCTCTCCTCCTTTCTTCTCTCCTCTCTCCTCCTCTCTCCTCCTCTCTCCTCTCCTCTCCTCTGCCTCCTCATTATAGTCTTTGTGATGTGTATTTTACAAGGGCCTGATTTATACGGCTTTATCCAGGCTATTGCAGAGACATTACGCTGCATCGTTATCTCTCCGCCCGGGTCTCCCATGGCCTCCCCTGCTCCCCTCGCACTGTGCCTCATTTTGTTTTATTCTCACTCCGCGTCTCACTGATGT
>NC_085017.1:10217226-10219726 GCF_963854185.1 Sardina pilchardus
GCAACTCCAGCGGCTTCTGTGAATACCTGCCTCCAGGTAAGCATCTGATCCGCTCCACCGTGATGATGCATCGCACCGCTTTCACAGGAGAATAAGAACCATGACTCACACACCACCTGGGATGTCATTACAATCTGTCGGCTGTACGAAACTATGACGCAACACAGCGAAGCCTTAAAGGGATATTCCGCCATTTTTGGAAATAAGCTCATTTCCCACCTCCCCTCGAGCAAAACAATCCATATTTACCTTGTTCCCGTTCATCCAGCCATTCTGTGAGTCTGGCGATACAACTTTTAGCTTCAGCCTAGCATAGATCATTGAATCGGATTAGACCATTAGCTTCTCGCCTGCTAGCTTCATGTTTAAAAGTGACTACGATTTTTGGTAATTTTCCCATTTAAAACGTGTCTCCTCTCAAGTTAGAAAGTGCAATAAGACCAACTGAAAATGAAACCTGGCGTCTTTCTAGGCTGATTTGACATGGAACTACACTCTCATCTGGCGTAATAATCAAGGCAACTTGCAAACTACTGGCACTACTACTGCTTGTTGTCTATGGGGACTATTTTCAGATGCTGCGTACGATATCACTGCGCCTATGGTACGTTTGCAAGTTGCCTTGATTATTACGCCAGATGAGAGTGTAGTTCCATGTCAAATCAGCCTAGAAAAACGGCAGGTTTCATTTTCAGTTGGTCTTATTGCACTTTCTAACTTGAGAGGAGACACGTTTTAAATGGGAAAATTACCAGAAATCTTAGTCACTTTTAAACATGAAGCTAGCAGGCGAGAAGCTAATGGTCTAATCCGATTCAATGATCTATGCTAGGCTGAAGCTAAAAGTTGTATCGCCAGACTCACAGAATGGCTGGATGAACGGGAACAAGGTAAATATCGATTGTTTTGCTCAAGGGGAGGTGGGAAATGAGCTTATTTCCAAAAATGGCGGAATATCCCTTTAAGGAACAATTTAGTTCGGAAATGTCATAGTTGTCACCAAATGTTGCCGCACGGGGTGGTTTGGGCATTTTGGAGGAGATATTTTTAAGAAAGTACATTGTTTCAAGTTTCATTGAAGAGCAAATTCCGGCAGTAACAGCTGTTCCCACAGTCAGGCTGATAGGAAGGCAGAAGCAATTTCAAACCAACCCACGAGGCTTCTGTACATCGAATCGTGTGTACTGTTCTTGTTACCAGTGATGAAGGGATACATAAACAAAACAAACAGAAAAACAACAGAAATTATCTAAACAGTTCTCAGAGCGGCTCGATCGTCCTTGGCTCTGCAGGTGGTGTTCGGCGGTAGCTTTTATGCAGCGCGTCTCCTAAGTTTTAGAACGAGGGTTTTTTAGACCGCTGAGTTTTTAGAACGTCTCCAACCTCTGGAGGCTCTTTGTGGGCGGAGCCAGTGGTGCGATTGTGGTCGTGGTTCGGAGGCTATCGGACAGGGATCAGGTCCTCTGGAGGCTTTTTGTGGACAGAGCCGTGTGTGTGTGTGTGTGTGTGTGTGTATGTATGTGTGTGAGGGCGGTGGGTTTGTGTGTGTGTGTGTGTGTGGGCGCGCGTGAGTGCGTTGTGGTTCGGAGGCTATCTGACACGGATCAGGTCCTCTGGAGGCTTTGTGTGGACGGAGCTAGTCGTGCGGGTGTTGGTTGCGGTTCGGAGGCTATCGGGTCGGGATCGGGTCGGGATGGGCTCGTCTGGACTGCAGCGGCGCCGGTGGAGCTGAGGTAGCCGTGGTGATTTTACGGTCCAGAGGCAGGTGCATCTCTCCTGCGCCACTGACACTGCACTGCACTTCATATCACTGGGCTCCGAGGCAAGCATTTGAATGATGTGTGTGTGTGTGTGTGTGAGTGCGCTGGTTTGTGTGTGTGTGTGTTTGTGTGTGTGAGTCAGGGTGGGAATTAGACCAAGGCCATGCGGCCATGGCCGCCATTGCCCTACACTTTGGCCTTGATGCCCCGTGAAAAAAAAACCATCATGCGGCCACAGTGGCCTTTATGCCCCTGACTTAGGGTTACCAACCATTCAGTACGGAATCGTCCCGTATTTGACACATAAAAGTCTTGTTCCGTATTGAACTGATACGGAACGCTCTTTGCTCTTTGATTGAAATTAGGTCCGTGCTTCACCTGATAATTTGCTGCGCAATTGATCACACAATCGCGGACCGACAGAAAAAGAAAGCAAACGTTACTGCAATCAGGAAGAAATGCTAGCTAATTCGATGTGATTAAACATAGAGCCATACGATTAAGTAGTGGTATGAGCTTTCATTGAATGCATGTGTGCGCGCGTTTGCGTGACAGAAACTGAAACTACATGATATCAAAGCTCTGCTTCAACCTGTCGGAAGGCTATTTAATTATTCAACAACATTTAATAGAGCAACGTGGATTCCCGCAACTTCCATACAAACAGCGCAAACATTGTTTAGCATTGACTGTTGTTTACCGGTAGTCAAATATGAACATAACATGGTCAGTGAATATAA
>NC_085017.1:10229726-10247226 GCF_963854185.1 Sardina pilchardus
GAAGCACACACATACAAAAAAACATGCGATGCACACACTCATTTACATACAGAAGTAGGAGAAGGAGAAGGAGAAGGAGACACGCTCTACAGTAGTTTTAAAATAAAGACACTGCTTGATCTGTCAAGTACTGTGCTGTACTAATCTTGCATTTGTTGTATGTGGATGTGGAAAATTCTGAGGGAGCTATGGCAACAGTGTCCCGGACCTTCCCTGGGTTTTTATAAAGGGTGGAGAGGAGGAGAAATGAGAAAGGGTGGAGAGGAGGAGCATTGGAGGAGTTCAGGAGTCTGTGCCTCACTAAAAAGGGTGGAGAGGAGGAGAAATGAGAAAGGGTGGAGAGGAGGAGAAATGGAGGAGAGCAGGAGTCGGGGCCCATTATCTACCTCTCTGGCAAGGTTGCGTCTGACGTAGTAAATGGCTGAGATAGAGATTTGAAAGGATTGGGAAGCGGACCAAACAGACCACTACATTTCCGAATGGCTCTTTCTACCTGACAGCAAACATCTGTCAGGGAAGATGGAAAAGCCTCTAGTTGAATGGATTATGGTAAGCTTTGGCTAGGGAGCCTGTTTTTGCATCAGAGAGCAGCAGCCGATATCAGTTAAGACAGGAAACTCGGGCAGAATTTAAGTGGGTGCCGTCATGTTTTTACAAAGTCCTCAAGCTTCTGTGTTGATTTTGAGCTGACACAGAGCTTGTGATAAATGGTACAATTTCTTTCAAATAAATAAATAAATACTCCCCTAATGAGGAGCAACTTAAAGATGCGAATACAACACAGCAGTCTTTGAGGAATGCATGCGAGCGGAACGAGGGGCTGTTTTAAATCCGCATGCCGACAGTCGGACTGGAAATGAGGAGAATGGAGAGTGAGCGAGCTTCGGGCAGGAAACAAATGAAGCTGCCCAATGGAATTGGAGACGGGACGCACAGTCCAGCCCGCATGCTTTGTCTGAGTTTGGGCTCAAGGCCATTCCCTCGTTAGTCGGGGCTTTATTCTCTTCTCTCTCTCTGTGTGTGTGTGTGTGTGTGTGTGTGTGTGTGTGTGTGTGTGTGTGTGTGTGTGTGTGTGTGTGTGTGTGTGTGTTTTATTTTCATCTGTGTGTGCGTGTCTGTGTGGGTGTGCCTGTGTGGGTGTGTTTTACTTTGTTCCGCTTTATTCTCCGGTTATTGCTTCTATTTGGGTGGTGGATTGATGTAGCTATCAGACCATGAATATGAATCTAAGATTAGAGTGAGCGAAAGCGAGAGGTGCCAGAGAGTGAAATGCATGATTGAAATTTAGTGGAGTATTCTCTTACGTCTCCCCCAGTTTTTTTCTTATAGACTTCTTTGTGGAATTGCTGAGGAAGGATTTCACTCTCCAGGGATTGTTTGTAAAAGATAGACAAAAACAGAAATCTCATCTTTCCAACTTCCCTGGATTTTATGTTGAATTTATGAGGTGAAAGTTGGATTTGAGTAGAAACCCCCCCCCCAGTCAGAGCTATCTGCTAAACCCTTCACAGGCATGCAGCCTTGGTGGGACTGTTGAAGGACTCAATGTTGCGTTCATGTCAGGCATGAACTTATTTTGTTTCTCTTTGTGTGAAGCATTTGACATTTCAGAGATAGTTTATCCACCTCTTATTAGAGTATTTGTCCACCTCTCAAAAGAGTTTATTCACCAATTGTATAATACTGTATGATCCACATTCACAATATGTGCACTCATAAACACTCTAGGAACCATTTGATACCACTGGTGTCGATACAAACATTAGACAATAACCTGCACCATCATCAAACACTTTCTGAATGTCTTTGAAAAAAATCCTCCACTGCATGGCGCAGTCCACCCAGTTTACCCACCTCTTATTTTACCACTATACATTCCTGATTGTGCAGGTTGGCATTGTTCATGGCATGAGTGTA
Organism: Sardina pilchardus; assembly: GCF_963854185.1. NCBI lineage: Eukaryota > Metazoa > Chordata > Actinopteri > Clupeiformes > Clupeidae > Sardina > Sardina pilchardus. The sequence continues at coordinate 10,231,644 of NC_085017.1, forward strand.
TGAGTAAATGTGAAGCATGAAATTGTAAAGCACTTTGAGCTTCTTGAAGAAAAGTATTGCACTGTTAGCCTTGCTATCACCAGACCCAGCTCAATCTTTTAGACATTAGTCTGGGGAGTCTGCTCTGCCTTTTCTACTGCACAAGAGGCGCGACCAGCGGGGCATAGTTCAAATGACTCTGTACGCTTGGATAGTCCTTCAACCGATCAGACCAATGATCCAGGTGCGCCAGGTGGATGAGCCAGTTTGTGATTGGTCCCCTCAGATTTGTAACGGAAGCAGGGTAGAAAAATGGTGGTTTCGGTTTCCAGCCTGAGCTGCTGGGCGAAATCAAATTGCCGGCAGATCAGGCTGGGTTTACCCTGCTGCACTGCTACAATGTGAGTTGCCGTAGCTACTCAGCATGATTGACAGGCTCATCCTACTCCTGGTTGGCTTGAGGACCACATCTTCCTTTTCCCCAGGATGCATTGGGTTAGTCATACAGACATGATATATCCCCTTTCGGAGTCAGGGATTGCTATATTTAGTGCTTCAGATGATTCTGGCTGATATCGAACGACATAATAATGTGCTCTGACTTGAAATGGCTCAGTGCACTTTAAGCCCAAACGTTATCACCCTTGCTGCTTCACGGCCACCCGTGTAATGTGCTGACGGAGTCGGGTGTTGTGGGTAGGCAGTGGGGTCTGTTGGGAGGGCCCACAATTGAGATATTTGTTATAAATCCTCAGAGATACAAAACAAAATCCCCTTCACACAGAAAAAAGAGTGTTTCTCATGCTGTGTGTTTTCAACAAACACAACCACAACCGCGTTTCTTGTACATGTCCAGTCTGAGGTATTGTCATCCTTCTCCTATACTTGTCTTGTGTTGTCCTGTGTGGACCAATCATCAAAATGAATTCCAGGCGATTTGCGTCCTTTTGGCAAAAAATAAAGACTTGACTTGACAATAATTATCAACTCAAACACCTCACTGTTTTTGAGTGCCTCACCAGAATTGCCAATTCTGCTCTGCCATTCGGTTTTAATGAGAAGCTATGCCACACAAAGGTTTTTGTCATTGCACTCTAGGCAGGAGGGCAGTGGTTTGCGGTAATGGGAATATTTTTGCATGCATACTGTATCACTGACCTGACACCTTATTAATTTACTGGTCGGTCAGAGAGTAGCGTTGCATGGCTCCGCATAAGTAAACATCGGTGGTGCTTCAGGGAATGTGAAAATAGAACAGCGGTCACACATAAGGAACCGTGGCATTAACCTCCAAATATCTCACCGTTCCGTCGACTCCATTAACGAGCCTCACAAAAGAGCATTAGAGGGAATCTCCTACTGGGACCTATGACTGGGACAGAGGCCAGGCAGAATTGGCTAATATGTGCAGGCTCCAAAAATATATGCTCTGACAAATTACTCCTGGTGGTCCAGCTCTTCCACACAAACGGTACTAATAGAAATCAGAAAATAAAAGCAGACTAACATGTATGGATTTAGGTGCTGATGAAAATCCTTTCTCATTTCTGAAAGAGAGAGATTGATGCAATTATGCATTTAAATGCATTTAAATATAGTTTCGTAGCAAAGAAAAAAAAACCTTCTTTATGCGTTGCGTTTGAGCCCCCTCATCTCTGGCTGTAGGGACTGTGAGAGGGCCTTAAAAGCTTAGTTCTGGGCATGGAGGAACCGTGACAGAGAGAGAGAGAGAGAGAAACAGAGAAAGAGAGATAGAGAGAGAGAGAGAAACAGAGAAGGAGAGATAGAGAGACAGAGAGAGAGAGAGAGAGAGAGAGAGAGAGAGAGAGAGAGAGAATAACAGAAACCCGCAAATCACCAACGCCAGCCGCCCGACTGAGCACTCAACTCACACACAAGGCCTCCCATGGAGACGTGACTATAGTTAGCCCTCAGCATACGGAACTAAATGAGTCATTGGCGCACTGTCCACTCCGTCAGTCAGCGCACAAGCCCACCGTTACGTGGTCAGTGGTGGAAGCTGGACAAACTGTGAGTGGACTCTAGAAAACTACAGTAACATCTGGAGCAGGCAGGGAAAAAAAGAACAAGATCTTTTGTTCGGTTCCTGAGGGACTAGTGCACTGAGTGGGTGGAGTGAGAGGCCTTGCTACCGGTGGTATTCCCACACGCGTCGCCAATATGGTGTGGAAGCCTAGCAGTAATTCGTCCTTGAAACCTGCGCTGTTGAAATAGCATTCAAGACATTTCTTCTACCTTACCATTGCAATCACCTTTTTCCCTTTTTTCTAAATCCTCCTCTCTGTTTTATCACCTGTGTGTTGTTTAAATGCACCCTGGGTAGTGTAGGGAGAACTGACAGACTCTTGGGCATCCTGAATCTCCTCTCTCCCTAATCTCTATTACAGGTTGATTTAGCTCAGGCACAAACACTCTTCAGAGGCTTGAGAATCCTGTGTCTGTGATTGTGGGTGAGATTCGCGGGGTGAATGGTAAATGGTAAATGGTAAATGGACTGCATTTCTATAGCGCTTTTGTCGGCTTCTGCAAGCACCCAAAGCGCTTTACATTATCATGCCTCACATTCACCCATTCACACACCTGATGGCGGAGGCTGCCAATGCAAGGCGCCAACCCGCTCATCGGGAGCACTGGGGTTAGGTGTCTTGCTCAAGGACACTTTGACAGGATCAGGAGGAGTTGGGCTCAAACCAGCAACCAGTTACTGGATGACTCCTCTACGTCCTGAGCCACTGCCGCCCAGTATTCACAATATTTCGTGGCCAGCAATGGGCGTCGCCATGACACCTCAGCATTCAGGAAACTGTTATCTATTTCCGGCGAAGCTGCGTTGTTTCTATTTTAACGTGAGAGTTGACAGTGCTTAACATTTCATAACGCATATAAAAGTAAATTTTCTATTTTATATTGGTTATATATTATGTAGTATATCTATGCTGAGGGCAGAATTGTCAACATTTCGAAAGAAATCTAAGTTGAAGCATATTCTAGTTAGCGTAAACAGAATGAACGGAAGTTGAAAACAGTACAGATTTCCGGGTTAAGGAATAATGTGAATAGGAAATAACCTCCCCATCAAAAGGTCATGCAACAGGAGATGCTGTGTGGCGTACCATTTAATCTGTATTACTGTTGTTGTTGATGGTCTTTAGTTATGATCTGCAGTATTGTAGTTATTCTCTCATATTACATATTGTATGCGCATCTCTCATGATGTGCAGGGGTTGGAAGCTGATCTTTAATGCTCATATGGATGGATGGATGATGAAAACATCTTGTAACCTACTGTATGTGAACACAGACAAAGAAGAAGAAACCTCGACAGAAGTAATGAGGAATATCATTAACACCATGATGAAAGAGTCTGATGATCTAACAAGACATGTTTCAAAAATCTGATCCACTACAGTGAATCAGTGCAGTCTGCTTCTATGCGGCCATCGGAGAAAACAACATTGCTTTGGTGAACAGCTCACAGTCTCATGTAAACTCTAGCTAGTGAAAATGCATTATTCAGTCTTGAGTTTTGTTTTCTGACCTGGATAAACATTTTTATTTCTGTGCAGTGCAGAAACTGAAGCACAGGCGAGTGGCTCTCAAGCTGAAATGGAGTTGTAATGCTTTCTAATTAAAACCACTCTACACTGCAGTTTGTGCTGTGAAGTGCATTGCAAGTCCTCGCTCCCTCCTGCACACACACACGCACGTGTGCGCGCGCACACACACACACACACACACACACACACACCTCCTCTGCAAAGTATTTATCTACATTACGTGTGCTGAGCGGTTTTCAATCTTGAGCAGGACATTTTTCCCCCAAAGTGGCGTCAATAAGTACTTGCATAGATTAGTTTATGCAAATTCATGAGTCTTAAAGTGCTCTTAAGCAGTGGTTAAGCAGTGGAATACAACAGTCTCTTTAAATTCATGAGCCCTAAAAATGCTCTCCGGTCACACTGATAGAGATATGAGCTGTGAGAACAAATGAATGCTTTTTTTTTACCATGGACTTTCTATCTGAGGGCTTCTACTGTGGAAGTTGTATGGTTTTGGATGGATCAGAGGCATCTGAAGCCCTCTCTTAGTCCGTTTGATCTGTATTCACACCAAGAGAATACAGTATTTGGATGTTGTGATGTCTCAGGAGTTTATTCAGATCTCTTCAGTTTTAGGCCATTTCTGTTTGCTTTTATCATGCTGTGTATGAAAGGTTGATAATTAAGATCGCCCCGGGGGCTTGGATGCTTTGATAAATTTGGCATGCTTAGAATTGGCAGTCGGGTTTTCTGTTTTGTTGCATTAACAACTCATGAAATGCTCTTTGTTGTCCCTCTTTCATTACAAATCCATTTGCGTATCTGTCAGCTGTTGCTCTTCGGGCCTTGGACAGACCTTAAAAAAGAACCCGTCATCTCACAGGAGAACTTTGGTTCCGTTTTTCTTTTAATTATTGTGATCCATTCAAGATGCTCCAGGGCTTGTCAGAGAATGAATGAACAGTGTGTATGTGTGCGTGTGTGTGTGTGTGTATGAAAGAAAGAGAGAGAGTAAGGAGAGCCTATTTGCTGTTATGTTAGACATTTTTTATTCTTATTAAAAAATTTACTTACTGTATGTAAGTATGTATGGGTGCCTACTGTGTGTGTGCGTGCGTGCGTGTGTGTGTGTGTGACAGAGAGAGAGAGAGAGAGTGTGTATGTACTGTATGTGATATAAGAGTTGTAAGAGTGTGTGTATGGTAAAGAGGGAGAGAGAGGAGTGAGTATAGTGTATTTTATTATAGCATAGCACAGGTTAATTTGCTTTTTTATTCTTATTCAATGTACAGCATACTCTATGTGTGTGTGTGTGCGTGTGTGTGTGTGTGTGTGTGTGTGTGTGTGTGTGTGTGTCTGTGTGTCTGTGTGTGTGTGTATGGGTGAAGATAATTGTCTTGCATAGGGAAGACTGCATGTCCTTGTTCAACCTGTCTGTTTGGATGCGAAATGAAAACATGAATGCGATTATCCTGTGGACCTGGACGGCCTCTCGCTGAAGGGAGCCGGAGTGACATCAGCACTGACCACACACACCGACGCACCCTGATTGGCAGGTTCAAATCCCGCTGTCTGGAATAACAAACCGTTCTCTTTGTGTTTGTCCCTCTCCGCCTGTCTCCTCGTCTCTCTCTGTCTGACCTTTACCTTCTATCCCTCTGTTCCCTCCTCTCTCTCTCTCTCTCTCTCTCTCTCTCTATCTCTTTCTCTCTCTCTCTCTGTCTCTCTATCTCTCTCTCTCTGCTCTTTTGAAATGCGGACCCCACCGCCATCCGCTACTCCCTCTGTGTATGTGAAGAGGTGTAGTAGCACAGCACTGGTTGCTCTGTCGGTATCTGTGACGTCTTCTCTGCAAAAATCTACACGCCATACTTTTGCCTACTGTATCACTCATCCATTTCCTATCTCACCCCTCGCCCTCTTTACTGCCTCCATAATTATCCTTTCATTTTGTGTTCATCGGTGTGTGTGTCTCTCTCTTTCTCTTTTTCTCTCTCTCTCTCTCTCTGGCTTCTCATGCCACTGCTATGAAGATGATACCCAACTCGATCTGTGATCCCCTCCTGGCAACCCCACAGTCTCGGCCCAGATGTCAAATAATCTCAGACTTATCCACATGGATAAAGGAACGTCACCTCCAACTTAACCTCTACAAGACCAAGCTGCTGGTTTTCCTAGCCGAACAAACTACACATCAGATCAATATCAAGATGGACTCCTGCATGCTTGCCCACAAAGTGATTGGTGGCTCTGCACACTCTCACTTAAATGCTCTTCTCATACACTTAACATGCACTTTCATGTCTTTCCTTCTTTTATTACCTTCTACCTCCTTCTTCTTTATCCACTCTCTGTGTGGACCACACATTGGTGCGTAAATGTCTCAGAACCTAAATTGAGTGGACACATATTAGATCTTGGTGACATTAAGGATCAGAGATGAGTACCCTGTGCTCTCTTTCAAGTTTGCTGACTGCATCAGACTTTTTGACCATAAATGGTACATAAGCAAGGGCCTGTTTTCAATCATTCATGATTGTTTGTTTCGCTGGCGATATATCTGATGTGGTGATAAGTGTTCTCATGTGTTAATGTATTTATGTAGGACAGCTGAGATTGACAGGAAGTGAGTGACAGACAGAGTTGGAGTGGGATTGGGAAATGACCCGCGGTGGGAATCAAAGGTGGATCCCCTTGGGCTCGTGGACCCGAATATGGTCCAGATGCTGTCGCTTGCCCCTACAGCTTCCCCGAGTAGAAGGCTTTTAAAAAAGTTTTGTTCACATTGTGATGGTTCAATAAAGGATACAGGACTATTTCCTAAATGTCATACTGCTATTCTGCTTACTACACAGGACTTACTGCTCTTCTGTCAAGATCAGTAGGCTATACGAGCAGTGTGCAGTAGCCTACTCCATTTCAGTAACAGCCACGTCTCTCTCTCTCTCTCTCTCTCTCTCTCTCTCTCTCTCTCTCTCTCTCTCTCTCTGTCTCTCTCTCTCTCTCTCTCGGTGTCTACCAGGAATTTTCATGAGCACCTGTAATGTCGACGTGCGCTGGTTCCCCTTCGACATCCAGAAGTGCGAGCTCAAGTTCGGCTCGTGGACGTTTGACGGCTGGCTACTGGACCTACAGATGACCGACGCCGACATCTCCGGATACATGCCCAACGGGGAGTGGGACCTTGTGGGTGAGTCCGGTTCTCTCTTCACAGCTCGTCCTAACTGCATGCGCGCGTCCGACTGTGGCATAGCATTGAGAGCTCTCTGAATCCATTAAACATGCTGTTCTACTGCATTATATGTCACATTCAAAACAGCAGGACAACGGGAACGATAGAAAGTAAAAAGAAATGGGGCACAAAACATTACATGGAATCACACTGCATTGCATTGCTCAAAGTAATTTTATTATTAAATTTAAGACTCACTTGAATTGCATAAAGAACACCCAGGAAGCCAAACCCTTTGAGCCCCATGAGACTAATCCTCATTAGCTCAGCATAACTCAAGCTAAACTAAGCCTAAATTCATATTTTGATATACTAATTTGTCTCAATTAATATTTTTGACTGTATGTTTTTTTATGGAATGATTCCTGACAGTAGGCATACAAAGTTTAGCATGTGTGGAATGAAATTGAAGAAACACATTAATTTCTATCAGAAGAATTTGGGAGACCGAAATATTGTTGAAGAATTTAATTCTGGATAGTACTGTATTGTATGTACAGTACAGAGCAGTTAAAGAACGTAAGAAGAATGACAATCCGGTTATGAATGAAGGATATAGCAGCATGATTTCCTAATAGTACCTCTTTCTATGATATGATTGGTGAACACATTATGAATGAATTTTTGTACAAGAAGTTTTCTCTGGTAAGTTACGTTTAACAATGGAGATTAAAGATCCTATCTGGCCGATACATCAAAAAGTAATGAAAATATAGCTGCAAGCAGCAATGTGGGGGCCAAGCTTTGGAAATTTGGAAAGACAACCCCCCCCCCCACCTCCCCCCGTGACCACCATAGAGGAGTATTTGTGTGCTTGTGTCTGGGTTTGAGAGAGAGAGAGAGATGAAAGCATTACTGAAAAATGAGCTGACTTCCTGTGATTATAGCGCCCCCCTAGCGGTCAAAAGACATGACATGGGAGAGTGGGCGTGTGCAAATGGAACCCCCCTCCCACAACCACCATAGAGGAGGGTGTGTGTGCTTGTGTCTGGGTTTGAGAGAAAGAGAGATGAAAGCATTACGCAATAAAGCATAAGCAATATGAAAGCATAAGCAATATGTTGTGCGTTCTCAGGATGGTGTCTTGTGTCTATACCAAGTTTGGTTTTGATACTTGAAACCGTTGCTGAGATATGAGCCTACTTCCTTTGATTATAGCGCCCCCTTAGTAGTCAAAAGACATGACATGGGAGAGTGGGCGGGTGCAAATGGAACCCCCCCCCCCCCCCCCCCACGATTACCATAGAGGAGGATGTGTTTGTTTGTGTTACATTAATGTTGAAATATGAGCCTACTTTCTTTGAATACAGCGCCATATAGTGGTCAAAATTTGCCAAACTTATTGAGACTCCTCTTCATTGGGTCCTGAGCCCATGTACTAAGTTTGGTCTTGATACGTGAAAGCCTTCCTGAGATATAGGTTCTCTTCCTGTGTGGCGGCTTCGCCGCCAATTTGGATTGGCTATTACAGGCGAGCACTTCCGTCAATTGTTTCACAAAGCAATGCAATAATAAGTCATGGTCTGAAGATGGTGTGTGCAAATTTTGGTGAGTATCGAATGAAATATGTGACCTGTGAAACTTTTTGAAAGTTTTTGACCTTGTCCTGTTGGTGGTGCTAAAGCCTAAATGGAAAAGTCTTGTTAATAGGTGGGTGGGGTCATTACTTTTGCCTTAATCCACTGAGCAAGTTTCAGCTTGATAGGTCAAAGCATTGTAGAGCTACTTGCATTATTGTTGTTGAAAAATGTATAAAATTTGACCTGTTGGTGGCGCTGGAGTTTTGGGGTCTGGCGTTTGTAAATTGGGGAAAGTGGTCATTGGCCATAGAGGAATATGTGTGTTAAATTTCAAAACGTTTTACTGTATGGTTCTATGGCTTCCATAGAGATATAGGTTTAATGTCTGTGTGGCGGCTTCGCCGCCGATTTTGATTGGCTGTTAAGGGCAAATAATTTTGTCAATTCTTCCAGAAAGCAATCAGATTAGAAGGCATGGTCTGAAGATGGTGTGTGCAAATTTTGGTGAGAATCGGATGAAATGTGTGACCTGTGAAACTTTTTGAAAGTTTTGACCTTGGTCTATTGGTGGCGCTACAGCGTTTGTGGAAAAGTCTTGTTAATTGGTGGGTGGGGCTATACCTCTTGCGTTAATACACTGAGCAAGTTTCAGCTTGATAGGTCTAAGCATTTGAGAGTTATTTGCATTAATGTTGTTGAGAAATTGATGAATTTTGACCTGTTGGTGGCGCTAGAGGTTTGAGGTCTAGAGTCTGTAAATTGGTGAAAGTTCTTAGATTTGTGAGTAGAATAAGTGTGCCAAATTTCAGAACTTTTTACTGTATGGATCTATGGGCTGCCATAGACTTCCACTGGAGAAGAATAATAATAGGAAAAGGTACAATCACTATGGGTTGCCTCGCAGCTTCGCTGCTTGGCCCCCAATTATAATGCCATTATGCCAATTTTAAGGTCATGTCAAGCCAGTTTATCAGCATCTGCCAGAGCCATTTGAAATGTACATCCATCATTGAAATGTAGGTCTTGCTATTCACCTGAACACAGTTCAGCACTGCCTTTCACACCAGCCAGCAGCAGAGTAGGCCCTACAGAGGAACACATTTTGTTCTTGGTCTGGCTCACCTCAATCAATGAAATCTTTTCTGAGTTCATATCAGGATTCAATCTTCAGCTCTGTTCACACATGGGCTGCTGCTGGTTTGTAGGCTAATTTATACGAGGCTACTAGGGAAGGGAAGGATTTTTCAATATGTCCTTTGGAGACTTGCCCAGATATTCTTCTGCACAGGAAGTTACTTTTGAAAGTGCAGCTTTGCGAGTTAACCAATTACTTCACACTGGAAGAAATTGAACCACTGGAGAAATCACATGCCATACATAAATACAAAAAGGTCACTTTTCATTGGGAAGTGCAAGGAATGTCAGTTTAATTTATTTATTATGCTGTCACCTGCCTTGTTCACTAGGAGAGAATGTTAAGGCCGGTGCCCACCAGACACGTACACAGCGCGCCGCGACAAGAAACAAAGCCGCACAGGATAGAAGACTGTTCTAAAATCCTCTGCGTCAAGCCCACACCGCTGAATGGCATGTCCAGTGGGCGCCGGGATTTAGACGGGGATCACATTAGCCAGCAGCAAGCGGCAGCGGCAAGTGTAACGCGACGCTCAGACCATAACAATAAATCCAAAACATTCTATCTCGTTCCTAAGTTCAATCTTTGTTGTTACGAGGAATCTGATTGGTCAACATTCTAAAACTGATTGTAATGAGCAGAGCGTTGCGCTTCAAAGTTGAACCAAGTTTAACTCCTAGTTTGTTCAAGGCTAGCCTTACACCACCAGAGAACACCAGAGAACAATAGGAAACCTGCCGCTTGCCGCTGGCTAGTGTGATCCCCGCCTTACACTGAATGTTGCATTTTCTGGCTGCTATCTGGTCAGGGTATCATCCTGCTAAAATTGATTGTTTGATGGAGTGCATTGCCTTGGAATGCCTTCACACCAGTCAGGATGAAAGATGGAAGGGACTGGGATGGTCCAAGGGCTTTCGATTACAAAAGAGAAAAGAAAAAGAAAATAAGGTAAAAGCATCATTTTCCAACTCAAAGTTGTTTGTAGTGTCTGTAGTTAACTACACAAAATATGAACTAGCAAGCCACTACAAAATCCAGTTTAAATGACATTCAGTTCTCTGTTCCCTCACACTGCAGAGATCTTAGTTTAACATGTGCACACAAGGAGAGAACTATAAGGTGGAGAACTCTCCAGGGTAGACTCTTAAGAGTTGATAATAAGAGCAGCTTCCAACAAAATAAGTGCTAAATAAGAAACGACCCTCTCAGGATTCAATTCCCAGTGCACGCTGCTCACAGAGTGCAAGAGAAATGGAGACGTGTGAAAATATGCAGACAGTAGAACAGGAAGTCAGTGAAAATCCCAATGCAACCCTCATGTGTTCGTTGTTTTGATAGCTTATACCTATTTAGAGCAAGCTAACTGGAGCAGACGGTGTAGAGCAAAACACTGCACTATTTACTGTAACTACCTGACTGATAAATAGACAATAATAACACCTTGTTCTTGGATTTGAATTCCAGAGAGTTTATAAATATGTGTATGATTTCCCTGTACTGGATAAATGAGAAGTTTAGTGGTGTGAATTTACTGAATTCAATTTGACATCTACCTGCCTACCTTACACTGACAGACTTTGACGAGATTTGGGAAAGATTCTTGAAAGATTGTAGTCTTTTGAGTAAAGCTTGAATGAGGGGAAGCATTAGGTAAAAGACTACAATCTTTCAAGAATCTTTCCCAAATCTTGTCAAGGTCTGTCAGTGTAAGGTAGGCTTTATGTGCTGAGGGACCGAATGGAAGGACTCTTCATCAGCTATAGTAGAGGGGCCTTGCTGGAGGTCGAGCCCTGTAAGATCTTATGTGGGCTCTGTCTGCACCAGTCGACACCCTAACTCCCTGAGGCCTGGCCCTAACTCATAGGTGATTGTGTCTGATGCCAAGTGTGTGTGATTGGTAGTATTGAATTCCACCCTTGTGTGGATGAATGTGTGCTCAACTCACGGTCAACCGCATCAATATTTCACCCATCTCTCTCTCTCTCTCTCTCTCTCTCTCTCTCGCTCTCTCTCTCGCTCTCTATAATATCTCTTCTCACTCTCTATAATATCTCTTCTCTCTATATATATAATATCTCTTCTGCAATGTGCTGATGCTTTGCCAAATGCTAATAGTAGCCGACATAACTGTCCTTGTGTCACTAATCCACTCAACTGGTTAACCATGTCAGTGGCCCTTGACACACACACACACACATACACACACACACACACACACACACACACACACACACACACACACACACACACACACACACACACACACAGTCATGTATGCTCTCTCCATAGGCCTGAAGCCACTAACACTCTCATGTCCGTGCTGACATGCACACATTCATGTGACTTAGCGTTAAGCCTCTGCACTCTTTGTGAACTCCACAGAGCTGAAAGTGCTCTTTCAGAAAGCTTTTAGAAAGATTCGGTACTAGCTGACGACTGCGGGGGACTAATTGGAAAGGTTCAAAATCAGTTGAGTAAACATCTCTGTCATTCCGCCGGTGGTTCAGTTCCGGTGAGCAAGAACAACTTGTTTAGAATTTATTGGGGAGGTGACTTCAAGGTCGCTTTTGCCTCATTCGCCCAAAACATTGAGACGTCAGGGTCGTAATTGAATGGATTTGAGGAGGACTGTCTCGGGATTTGCTTATCACCCTTCTCAATTTCTTAACTGATCCTTTCCGTTCCGGCCAAGTCCCCCTCCTCCTGTTTAATCTGATCTAATGGTGGTACATTTAATTTGATTCAGCTGAACAGCTATTCAATTAACTTGATGTAAGCCAATGAGGCATGAATATGGGTCTCTTTTTTAAGTATATTCTGTCGGAAATCTTTTGTCCCCCCCCCCCCCTTCTAACAAGGGTCTTTTATCTCTCTTTGTCTGTCTGTATTTGCTGCTCACTGAGCCTGTGCATTTCTCCTGACGTCTCTCTCTTGCCAGCCTCACTCAGCCATCTGCTTTTGTGCTTTTAGTCTTGCTGCGGCACATTAACAAAAAAAAGTAAAGTCAAGCACTCCAACTTAAATTAATTGGCTGTCTGTGTGTATGTGTGTGTGTGTGTGTGTGTGTGTGTGTGTGTTGGGGGGGGGGGGGGGCTTCTCTAGGGACTAGAGTTATCCAAACGATGGTGTAGTGAGGTGAGCGGAGGCACTGGAGAATGAAAGTGAGAGTTCCAGTGTTGGCGCCTCGTCTCGTCTCATCGTGTGTGTGTGTGTGTGTGTGTGTGTGTGTGTGTGTGTGTGTGGTGCGCTCGCTCCGCTTTCATCTCTCCGCTCGGCTACAGTTAGTCATTCTGACTTGGCACACAGACCCGCAACCCCCTGCGCACACCTACACACACACACACACACACATACACATACACACACACACACACACACACACTCCTTTCTCCTTCCCAATACAGAGTGGCAAACCTGACTCTGAAAAGCAGATATGTCTCTGATCTGGCCCTGGCGTGGCTCCAATCCGGTGTGAATCCGCTGCACCAGGGCCAGATCTCAGCCTATCCTGGTCCAGAGTCAGCTGATTATCTGGGTCAGAGTATTACGTCACACTCACTACCCTCCCTTCCTCTGTTGTTATCTTTCCCCCTCCATCCCTCCCTTCTCCCTCCATCCTTTCCTCTCCTGCATCTCTTCTTCCTCTCTGTCACTTCCCTACATCCCTTCCTCTCTCCCTCTGAATGTCTCCTATCATTTCCCTTCATCACTTTCCCCCACCACTCTGTCTGTTTCTCTTTTTCTCTTCCTCCCCTCTATATTCTATATCATCTCTCCATCCATCCCTCTCTCCCTCTCTCTGTAGGCGTACCGGGCACCAGGAACGAGGTGTTCTACGACTGCTGCAAGGAGCCGTATCCAGACGTAACGTTCGTAGTGACCATCCGGCGGCGGACGCTGTACTACGCGCTGAACCTGCTCATCCCCTGCATGCTCCTGTCCTCCATGACCCTGCTGACCTTCCTGCTGCCCGCAGACTCCGGGGAGAAGATCTCTTTGGGTGAGCAGGAGAGGAGGAGGAGAGGAGGGAGGAGAGGAGGAGGAGAGGAGAGGAGAGGGGAGGGGTGAATATCTCTCTGGGTGAGCAGGAGGAGGAGGAGAGGAGAGGAGAGGAGAGGAGGGGAGAAGATCTCTCCGGGTGAGCAGGAGAGGAGGAGTAGGAGAGAAGAGAAGGGAGGAGAGGGTAGAAGGAGGGGAGTTCTCTCTGGGTGAGCAGGAGAGGAGAGAGTGGAGGAGAGGAGAATAGAGAAGAGGGAGGGGAGAAGATCTCTCTGGGTGAGCAGGAGAGGAGGAGGAGAGGAGAGGAGATAAAGGGGGAGAAGAAATAGAGGGGGGGTCTTTCTGGGTGAGCAAGAGAGGTGAGAGGTGAGAGAAGGGAAAAGGAGGAAGAGAGGAGAGGGGAGGAGAGTAGAGAAAGGATGAGAGGAGAATAGAGGGAGGAGAGAGGAGAGAAGGGAGGAGAGAGGAGAGGAGAGGGGAGGGATCTCTCTAGGTGAGCAGATGAGGGGAGAGAGTGGAGGAGAGGAGATGTGAAGGAAAGAGAGAAGAGTGACAGGAATGAGTGGAGGAGAGGATAGGGGAGAGGAGGGGAGGGCAGGAGAGAAAGGAAGAGGAGGAAAGAGGGGAGGGGAGAAGAGAGTTAAGGAGAAGGGAGAGAAGAGTTGAGAGGAAGAGGAAGGAATAAGCGAAAGAAGAGCAGAGGATAAGGGAGAGAAGAGCAGAGGATGAGGGAAAGAAGAGTAGAGGGAAGATGAGGAGAAGAGAGGACAGGAGAGGAGAGGTAAGATTGGAGGAGAGAGGAGAGGAAGAGAATAGAGGAGAGACTAGAAAAGAGAGGAGGAGGAAAGGACAGATGGGAAAGTGTGGAGGAGAAGAGAAGAGGAGGAGAGGGGAAAATAAGAGGATAGGAAAGGACAGAAGGAAAGAGAGGAAAGGTTTGGGGTAGAGAGAGGGCAAGGTCGAGGAGAGGAAGAAAACTGCAAATGAGCATAGATGAGAAGAAACCACCAGAGAGGACAGTCCAGAGTATAGACGACAGAAGATTAGAGAGGATGAGAGGAGGGCAGAGGAGAGAGAAGAAGGGAAGGCACGAGATGAGAGAGGAGGAGCAGAAGAAAGAGGAAAGAGGAGAAGGGAAGGCACGAGATGAGAGAGGAGGAGCAGAGGAAAGAGGGGAGAGGATGTTTTGAAGATCCTGGAACAGAGATGAGAGGCCAGGAGAGAAAGGAGTTATTAAGGAGGGTTAAGGTGAAGAGGAAGAGGAGGGTTAAGGTGATACCGAAGAGAGGAAGATGAAAGAAAAGAAGGGAAGAGAGAGAGAAGAGAGTGCGGAAGAGTGGTGGAGAAGAGGAGGAGAGAGAAAAGATTAAATGGCTACAGAAGAGAGGGAGAAAAGGAAAGACTTGATCCGTGATTTCCTTTTGGTGAACAAAGAGTGGGATGTTTTTGGTGGAGGTAAAGGGAATTAAGAATTAAGGGAAAGACTTGAGGATGAAGAACATCTCTTTCTCATCCCATGAATGAAAACAAAAGGGAAGTTACAGATAGAAGTGAAAAAAGGGAAAGAGGTAGAGGATGAAGAGGTGGATCAGGAGAAGGAGGTAAGAAGGCCATGAAATCTGCCAGGAAAAGTCTGCGAAAGCGAGAAAAAGTCAGCAAAGCATTAGGGAACTTTACCAAGCTCTGGCTGACTGACAGTGCGGTTATGCTGATGAGCTTGTACTGATCTCTGTACAGTGGCGCACGAGGTAAATGCATTAGTCCACAGTTGTGTGGCTAATTAATCTATCGACAGAGCGAAGCCTTGGGGCTCAATTAAAGGACTAAAGGGAATGAAGTTTGACATCTTTTGGCCGAGGGACAGAAGGAAAGGACATTCCCCACATCAGCTAGAGTCGAGGGACCGTGCTTGAGGTCAAGCCGTTCCTGTAAGAGCTATTGCTTGGGCCAGTGTTCTGCCAATGTAGGCGTTGGCAATATCGGCTTGAAAGGATTGTTGCTGGTGCGATGTTTGTACAACGCCCACTTTAAAACAACAACACTCACTTCTAAACTCCAGATGGCGTTTCATCAGGGTCAGGAAAAAGAGAGAGCGAGAGAGAGAGAGGCTACACCACCGCCTCCGCAAGAGTGAAATCCAAGCAGTCGTCTATGACAG
>NC_085017.1:10252226-10257226 GCF_963854185.1 Sardina pilchardus
TACAGCAATAAGATGACTTTACTTGGTGTTGCCAGTGGAAACTGGCTGGTCTGCTGTGGATATAGAAAATATAAAATCTGTCTAAATTCTATCTTAGGTGGGTTAGAGACCTGGATTATTGAGTCGTCCTTACACCGACCTTACACTTTCCTTACACCTTACACCACACTTACACATTGATGTTGTTTGCTTTACTCGTTACACATTAACTGTACAATAAACATAGTTAAAGTTACAGGGACATTCATGGATCATTTTTAACAGTTTCACTCCTAACTCCCACATACTGTATTACTCCTTGATCAGGACCACTTATTGTCATGTTTCAGTGCACTTCAGCATCAGGTATCAATGGCACATGTCACTAGTCACTAGCCTGGCTCTGCCTTCCTACGTATTGTTGTTCAGTTTTCATTTCACGTCATACGTAGTCTGGTCTGCGGTATATTCACTGGTTCTCTCAAGACAAAAATGTGCAGGTCCAATTAGCCAACAGAGGAAGTAGCAAAGAACGATGACTTTTAGGTTGTGCGCTAGTTTGAGTATGTCACATCACGACAAAAACATTAGCGATTGGTTATGGGAGATCTGAGTGGCTCTGGGCAGATCCAATAGTTTCAAACATCAACAGAGTATTCTCATTCAAGGAAGTTCACGCTTGGCAATGAAAAGTGGCCAGACTCTCTGTACATTATGAATGTAAGAGAGTATGGTAGGACCAGGCTAAAACGTCACAGCCTATGCCAGTAAATTCTTTTTTGGGCAAACTCCAGGCTGTTACACAGTAGGAAAGCAAGAAAGCTATTTTTTAGGTCTCTTTACAGCCTGTTCAGACAGGAAATAAAGCTGATTAATAACGAATATAAATTTTCTCCACCTTCGTGGCCTCTGAAGAGGTGTTTACTCACCTCTGCCTGGGGTTGAGTTGTGTGTACGCTGGAATGTGGGGAGAGGTACATTGAATGCAATCTCAGCTGATTAGGCCGACTAATTTGCTGTGTAATCAGCACTTACACTCTGAGGTTTGGGGGCACCGTCCGTGCCTCAGGGGAGTGAAGACATGATTCACCAGCGGCGTAGTCACATGGGACGAAAGGAGGGAAATCAGCACATGCAAGAATTTCTTGTTTTTGGTGTGTGTTGTTTGCTAATGGCGCTAAGTGTGATGAGCATTTGGGGGAGTATTGAGGAGACCCTGGAGAGTTTGTCAGGCTGATGGTGTTCTAAACTTAAGCGGCCTTTTTCATATTTTTAAAGGAACATTTAACACACACAGTGAGAGTACAGTAGTTCTCTCACATTTCAGCTCAGTTTCTTCTTTCCTCTTTTTCTTTCGCACTCTCGCCTTCTCTCAAACACACACACACACACAGACACACAGACACACACACACACACACACACACACACACACACACACACACACACATATATACCAGAGAAACACGGGTGTCACCCACCTGCGGTGCCCCGAAAGGTCACATTTAATTGCAGTGTTTTATAATCGCAGCATGTCAGTGTACCTATGAGGGCTTATGTGAAGGATCAGACACGGGCTTTTACCAGCATCAGGTTCAGATCCCCAGCCGCTGAGCCTCCACTACAGAGAGACCCAGCTCAGAGCCCCCCCCCCCCCCCGCTCACCTTTTTTTTGTGGGGCAGCTGTGGCCTACTGGTTAGGGCTTCGAGCTTGTAACCAGAGGGTTGCCGGTTCGATCTCCGACCAGTCCACGGCTGAAGTGCCCTTGAGCAAGGCACCTAACCCCTCAATGCTCCCCGAGCGCTGCTGGTTGGGCAGGCAGCTCACTGCTCTGGGTTAGTGTGTGATTCACCTCACTGTGTGTTCACTGTGTGCTGTGTGTGTTCACTAATTCGGTTAAATTGGGTTAAATGCAGGGAACTAATTTCCCTCACGAGATCAAAAAAGTAAATACTAATATAATACTATACTATATTTTGAACAGACTGGAGCGTATTGGGCCTTCTCACAGTGAGTGCCGGTTTTACTCCCCCCCAAAAAAGAAAGGCGTCCTCTGTGCTGCCTTCTGCCTTCAAATTAATTGACTCCAGCGCTCGCTGTGCCGTATCGCACACATAACGACTTCTGTCTGTGTGACAAATTAGATCATATGGTGAAAAAGTGCTCGGTCAGAGACATTGTAATGAGATGATGTAAACGGTTGTTTGGGAGAAAATGCACCATTCTGGTAATGCTTTTCTTTTTTCTTTTATGTAGTAATGCTCTTCTGTAAAGAGTGTGTCAGCCAAACTGAATGAAGGGTAGTTATGGACTAGGATCAGCGACTTGTGAACAAACTGAATGAAGGGTAGTGATGGTCAAGGATCAGTGACCTGTAAACAAACTGAATGAAGGGTAGTTATGGACGAGAGTCAGCATCTTCCCATCCATTCCCTGCAGTCAGATTTCATTTATTCATTATTTTACTGTTTTTAAGGATGTTGCAACATGACATAATCCACCCACCACCTACCCGCGGGCAAAAGTCCAAGAAATCACTGCTAAATATTTTCTTGAAGACTTTACTGGATGAACACTTGTGCTGAGATATTTATAGAGGGAGGGATCAGGTAGAGTCAGCAGTACGAAATGAAAACAAGCAAAATGGGAAATTAAAGACGCAAGGATGCAAGACTGCAAGTTTCTGCAAGGGTGTTAGAATACTAATACAATGAAATTAACTGGGTTCAAGCAGCAACATTAGCTCACTAAATCTTGCGAGCTAACTCAAGTGAGGAGGATAGGAGTATTTTTCTGTCATTGACATGGTCATATACCATCAAAATTAATTCGAAAGATGATACCAAATAAATAAATATATACATTTTATGTTTATATAATAAATAAATAAAAATATATATTGTAGTGAGAGAAGGTGAGGTAGGGTAGGTAAGTTTATTCATATAGCACATTTGTTATGCACTGAGTGCAACCCAAAGTGTGCACACAGACATTAAAACATAAACACACAAATGAACAAATAATTGACAATAAACAGAAACAAGATGCAGGATGGAGCGGCGTGACTCGCCAGTGTACCCGTAAAGCACAGTCATCAAAACATACATCTCAGAGAAGTCTGAGTTAATACTGTTTTAGGTTTAGACCAGACTAAGGTTACTGTTGATCATACTGTACTGTAAGTCTTCAGGCTGTATCCAGCAGAGCCCACATAGAAGACATCTTATATAACCCTGGTGTGGGTATATAACTGGTGTGGTTCTTTGATAGCCCCCCGGCTGTGTTCTTCCAGCCGCCGCTGTCCGTGGTGCTGAAGTGCCTGCAGCGTGGAGAGCACACTGCACACATTTCATCATTGCACACTGGCCATGACTGTGTGGAGCTGCAGGGAGAGCTGGTATTCATTACGGCCCTGTTGTGTAGCCTTGAGTTGAACCCTTTCCCCTCTCTGGGGTGGCATACAACTAGTCTGGAGAAAAACAAACTCGCTCACTTCATTTGCTCAACGCGCTGGCAGACAAATTTGCTTAACGCACTGGCAGACAGATTTGCTTGTTTTCAGGATGAGATGTCTTAAAACAAGTCAAACTATCGTAAATTAACTCAAATGATTTCATGAGATGGCGCTAGGTAAGTGTCTTTATACTGAAAACAATACCAACTAGAAAACCACTCCAAGAGCGCAGACCTCCGTCAAGTGAGAACATAACCATCTCCTGGATCCAGATGGAGATCCGGATCACTCCCATTTAATGGCTTCTTCCTTGGGTAATTTCAGACCTTTAAATCTCATCGAAATCCATCCGTAACTTGTTGAGTTATCTTGCTAATAGACAAACAAACAAACAAACATACAAACAAACCCTGATGAAAACATAACCTCCTTGGGAAGATTAATAGCACTTGCTTAGATTTGAGTAGACTGTTTTTGTAGTGTGGGGACTTACCATTTCCAACACTAGCATGGTGATGGGTGTAGACATAGCGTTAGCATTGAACTCATTGGTCCAGGCCATGGTCCAGCCTAGCCAACCACATTGATCAGGGATTCCTGATGTTACTCCTACTTTGCCTAAACTTTACAAACTGACAGTAAACAACATTGGCAGTCAGGAAACAATGTATGTGTTCCTTCCTTTGCTGTTAAGAAATGTACACATTGTTAATACAGTTTACCACAGCCACTTTAAATTTAGAAACTATAGCATCATCCCCTCTCGATGCTGATTGGCCTGACTTTGTGGGGTCCAATGGAAACTGTGAATTATGGTGTTCCAGACTAATAGTATATTTAAGTGTTACCGATGATTTCACTAATTCGCTTGTGTACCTGACTGTAGAGTTGTGCCAGAAAAGAGAAATAGCTGGTTTAGTGAATGGAGGCAATATAGTTGAAAGCACTTTTACAGTACTATCTGAAGCCAGGATTCCCGTATGTGTCAAAAGACTACTGTAGGTTTTGCGAAAACTGATCTGAGACCCTCTTCAGAATTCGCCCTCAAGCAATATTTCACACCAGCACGTTGTTGGTTTTTTACGGTACTTCAAACTGTCATTCCGCCACAAGGTGCAGACCAGGGAGCGCATTTCCTGTATCTCTCTCGGCACGCGTTATTAACCAATTAGCTGCTTGCAGTGGGGCCTGACCTCAGAGCAGCAGGAGGCGTGATAACGCAATAATTCAGCGACGGCAACGCCTCCTCCCCCGTGGTTGGAAGGAGCTTAATTTCATAATGCCTTCCTGGCATGGCCGCCTAATCAGCGAAATAGTCTCCAACATATTAAACATGTGCTGGTGTGTGTGCCGTGTAGACTAAATAAACAGTAATGGATGATCGATAGCGGAGGCAGCCAAATGAGAATGTACGTTCGACATTAGTCATGGGGGCAAAATGAGCCAGTTAATTACGGGGAGGACAAAGTGCTGAAATGAAATGTGAGGCGTATGCTAATGATCCAGCTACATTTACAATGGCTCACACCTTTCCCATTAAACTTTATACAGCCTCCTGTCTCGCTGC
>NC_085017.1:10262226-10269726 GCF_963854185.1 Sardina pilchardus
ATGAGAAAGAGAGAGAGAGCAGGGTAAAAAGAAAATAGAAAATGAGAAGGAGAGAGCAGGCTAAAAAGAAAATAAAAATGAGATGGAGAGAGAGAGAGCCGGATAAAAAGAAAATAGAAAATGATGAGGGGAGAGAGAGAGCCGGATAAAAAGAAAATAGAAAATGAGAAGGAGAGAGAGAGAGATGGGGAAACTGCTGACGTGCAGTGCCAACAACAGAGGCCTTTAATTGATCACTCATTTAGAGAAGGAGGAGTGCATGATGAGGACAGAGGGATGAGGGAGAGGAGGAGGGAGAGGGAGGGAGAGAAGGATGAGAGGAGAGAGTGAGAGGGAGGAGGAGGGAGAGGGATGAGAGAGAAGAGGAGAGAGAGATGAGAAAGAGGAGGAGGGAAGGGAGAGAGGGAGTTAATGGTGGAGAGAGAGGGCAGTGTCTCTGACTGGGCCGATTTATGGCTGCAGCCAGCCAGCAGTGTGCGTACAGCGCAGCGACTCCAGCTAGCCTCCATCATCAACAAGCTCACACACACACACACACACACACACACACCATTAACACAACTGCACAATCACAGAGTGCACACACACACACACCACTATCACACACAGAGCGGCTCTAGCTAGCCTCCGTCATCAACAAGCTCACCACACACACACACACACACACACACACACACACACACACACACACACACACACACACACACACACACACATACCATTAACACACAACTGCACAATCACAGAGTGCACACACACACACACACACACACACACCACTATCACACATAGAGCGGCTCTAGCTAGCCTCCGTCATCAACAAGCTCACACACACACACACACACACGCACACACACACACACAGCAGCTCTAGCTAGGCTCCATCATCAACGAGCTCACCGCACACAGTCATACGGCACAGCCACACAGGGACCAGCCACACACATACACACACACACACACACACACACGCCACTAATACACATACCCCCACTAATACATCCCACTGGCCAACACACAAACACACACACACATACAGTAAACACTTTATGTGTTCATAACCCACAGCTACCAAACACATCACTGAGCACATGCCGCCAGCATAAACAAACAATATGAAGGCCTATTCACGCCAGACTATTACCAACCCAATTACCCCATAGTACAACTCTCTGGCAAAAACACATAACCACACTGCTAAAATGGACCAAAATCACATAACCACGCTGCTAAAATGGACCAAAAACACATAACCACGCTGCTAAAATGGACCAAAAACACATACTGTAGCCACACTACTAAATTTGACCAAAAAACACCAGGCCATTGGACACAGTAGCACACAATGACCAAATGTTGAGCATAATCCATGCAACCACCATGCTAATTATCCATTGCCATCTGGCATAACCCCAGCTTGTAAGATTCTGCACAGTGATCATGTCACCTACCAAGTTCAGAAACGGAGTAGTTGGACATGACAAATGCAAGCGAAATGTACTAGCTTAGAATATAATGTAGCTGTCTGAGCAATACAGTACATACAGAGGGACTGTGTGGAGAGTAGGCCTTATGACAGGTGACAGATAATCAGCCTAAACGTGGTCCGCTGACACCTAAACAAACGCACGCACACACGCACACACGCACACACGCACGCACGCACATACACATGCACATACACATACACATACACATACACATACAGTACACAATCATAATCACCATCTGTCAGTGTGTGTGTGTGTGTGTGTTCAGCTGTGGATTTAGCCTGCTGAGCTGTGTCAGTCAGACCCTCTGGCATCCAGGGCTCTCTGTGCTGTAGGTTCACTGTGCCAATCAGTCACTGTGTCAATGGAGTACACGTGAGTGTGTGCGGGTATGAGTACGTGTCTGTGTGTGTGTGTGTGTGTGTGTGTGTGTACGCTTGTGCGTGTGTGTATGCATGTGTGCGTGTGTGTGTGTGTGTGTGTGTGTGTGTGTGTGTGTGCCAACCGTCCACTCGTCCAATGGTTTAATTCTCTCTCTCTCTCTCTCTCTCTCTCTCCCTCCCTTGCCTGCATTTTAAATGTGCAGCGTTGGCACTCTCCTCTCAGATTTACTGTGTTCACTCAGATGGAAGAAAGAGGAGAGCGAAGATGAGCTACAAGAGCAGGGGAGAGAGAGAGAGATAGAGGGAGATAGAGGGAGAGGGATAGAGAGAGAGGGATAGAGGGAGAGAGACAAAGAGAGAGAGAGAGAGAGAGAGGGCGAGAAGAGGAAGGGAGGGGGAAGGTACAGTTGGTCAGTAGAGTGCATGAATGTCAATGTACTGTGTGCTATGGTCAACACAGCATAGCAGTCTACATAGGATGGGGAGTGTGCATGCGTCTCTAAGATAAACAGGTGTTTGTTATTGTGTGTGTGTGTGTGTGTGTGTGTGTGTGTGCGTGTGTGTGTGTCTGTGTGTCTGTGTGTGTGTGTGTGTGTGTGTGTGTGTGTGTGTGTGTGTGAGTGTGTGTGTGTGTGTGTGTGTGTGTGTCAGGCACTCTGTGAGCTAATCACTGTGCTGAGTGGCAGACCGTGGAGTGGTGCACTGCTCCACTGATTAAACGTCGCTGGAAAACCCTGAGGCTGTTTAAATGTGTGAACGCATTTACACACTCATGCTCTGTAGCTCGCCATGCCCTCAAAGCAAATCTGTACCGGACATAGTCACCTGATGGACATTACTCAAACACACACACACACACACACACACACACACACACACACACACACACACACACACACACACACACACACACACACACACATACACACACACACACACACACACACACACACACACACACACACAAACATATAACAGAAACATCCAGTTCTCTAAATGCATGTACACACATGCACACATGCACACACACACACACACACACACACACACACACACACATCCAGTTCTCTAAATTCATGTACACAGTACACACACACACACACACACACACACACACACGTGAACAGAGGAAGACCCAAACACGCACTTCCATACACATGCACAAACACACACACACACACACACACACGCACACACACACACACACACACACACACACACACACACACACACACACACACACACACACACACACACACACACACACACACACACACACACATACTTTTAACCTGCGTTGCTCCAGATTCATGGTGTGCAGCCGGCAGCAGATCGATGCCTTTTAATTACCAGCCTAAGATTTGCCGGTCGATGGATCTGACATGAACTGGAGAGGGCTGCTCGAATGAGAGAGAGGGAGGGAGGAAGAGAGAGAAAGGAAGAGAGTGAAGGAGAAAAGACAGGAGATAAACATAGAGATTCGAAGTGAAATATGTC
This sequence comes from Sardina pilchardus, assembly GCF_963854185.1. NCBI lineage: Eukaryota > Metazoa > Chordata > Actinopteri > Clupeiformes > Clupeidae > Sardina > Sardina pilchardus. Next base: position 10,265,597 of record NC_085017.1, read on the forward strand.
ACTGGACTGAAAGGGAAAGACAGGGAAGAGTGAGGGGGCATTTCAGGGAAAGAATAGGGTTAGAAAAGAATAGACAGATTAATAGTAATTATTATAATACTAATAATAATCATAATCATAACAATACAAACAAACAAACCAAAAAATAAAATCAGATATTTAGAATTAAGTAATGATGAGAATGCATAGGATGGTAAGGAGAGTGTAGTGAAATACTGTAAGAAGACTCTGTAAAGAACAGCAATGATGCAAATGAAGTAATGGGCTACAAGAACAAATGAGTTCCCTAAAAGCTCTCACATACAGTACATGAACGGTTTCAGCTCTTTCACGGAACTCGCCTGCTTGATGTGCAGAGGCAGGTGTACACTGTCAGTGATGAAGAACTGCAGAGTGGGAGGACGAGAGAGAGAGAGAGAGAGAGAGTGAGCGAGTGAGCGAGTGAGAGAGAGAGAGAGAGAGAGAGAGAGAGAGAGAGAGAGAGAGAGAGAGAGAGAAAGAGCACGAGAGAGAGAGAGCTCCAGACTGATTGATGCCCAGCTCATTAGGGCTGATTAGGTTCACAGAAGCCACTCTACTCTCACCACACCACCCTTTCTGATTGGCCCGTTTTGCCTCTAAGGGAGGGTCGGAGGTCGGGCTGGAACCGCGCCTCCGCCCTGCGCCGAGATCCATTCCGGCTGCCCTTTGACCTCGTCCAGTTCATTGGGCCGCTCTCTGTCCTGTGCGTACCGCTATGCCAGGCTCTCCACACGGCCCTGGTGGGCTCACAGTTGCAGAGGGCAGCACAGCATTAACAGTCCATGACTATGAGACTCGTAACATAATGGAAAATGACATGAGAATGAGACCTATTTAATGCTGTTTAAGGGGTTGTGCGGAGCCCAGCTACTCCAAGCTGGCTTTAAATAACCTTCCTAATAGCTGTTATTATCAGCCTTTTATGACTCCTGTGACACAATTCTTTCTTGGCACATTCCTCTGCACAAAGTAATTATTTTTTTCCCCAACTCTTTCGTGGCAGGAAATAGTTGCAATCCTTAATTATCGAGCAAAAATTATGCTTGCAATTTCTGACAGGGTATCTGACATAATGATAAATGAAATAATTTGTGCCACATAAAATTATGCTATTTTGAATGATTCATTCATGGTTGAAACTGAAGAGTTGTATTGGTAAAATTAAACTGGAAGCTTTGTTTCTTGAATTTAAGGCAATCTGAGCAGGGGTGAGGTTGGGAAATGATTGCAGACCGGATTCTGACCAGAGTCCTAGGATATGGACCTGGATATGCTACTGATGATGCAGTCACTTGTGTACTTAGGTCTGGATATGCTACCGATGATGCAGCCACTCATGTTCTTAGGTCCGGATATGCTACTGATGATGCTGTCACTCATGTTCTTAGGTCCGGATATGCTACTGATGATGCTGTCACTCATGTTCTTAGGTCCGGATATGCTACTGATGATGCAGTCACTCAAGTACTTAGGTCCGGATATGCTACTGATGATATAGTCACTTGTGTACTTAGGTCCGGATATGCTACTGATGATGCAGGCACTTGTGTACTTAGGTCCGGATATGCTACTGCTGCAGCCACTCATGTTCTTAGGTCCGGATATGCTACTGCTGCAGCCACTCATGTTCTTAGGTCCGGATATGCTACTGATGATGCAGTCACTCATGTACAAAAGTCCGGATATGCTACTGATGATGCAGTCACTCATGCTCTTAGGTCCGGATATGCTACTGATGATGCAGTCACTTGCACCACAGCTTCCTCATACATCTTCTAAAGAAGAGCCGTTGGTATTGAACATTGGAATAAAGATTACATTTCTGTTGGTCTTGAGACTTCAACCAAAACCTGAATTTGACAAATATGACAACTTATATACACAATCTATGACTGAAATGTATTAACATTGTCAAGTACCAAGGCACTGTGGACATACAGAAATATGACATTTGACATTTGTTTATTGTTATGACTTAGGGGTAAGGCCACAACAAAAGTGGAGTCGAGAGGTTGGATTCTAACTAAAATACGGATTTATTAACCAAATTAGCCCAATGACACCCAAACAAAGAGTGTAAGATGGGACCAAGTCAGTCATCAATAATGCTTGGATGTTGTATGTTTGCAATGTGTCTGAGTCCAGTGTTGCAACATCCAAAATCCAAAGTAAGAACGGCCCTCAACAGGAGAGAGGAGGCAGCCCTTTTATCTGGACACCTGCCGACAGGTACAGCTGGTCAGCTCGTTAGCTTCCTAACACACCTGGAAACGAGCAGACAAACAGACAAATGAGGCGGGCCTAGTGGCCCGTCACATAATTTTATCCAGATGAACGGAAACTATTATGACGATTAATGTCAAAATGATGAACAATTATTCTCAAACAATTGCGATAAGGTCGGTGGTTGCGGTGAAATTGCGACTAGCTTTTTAAGGTCCGGGCGGCTCTCACGGGTCCTGTCCAGTGTCCAGCACCGCCTCCAGACCCCGCCAGCACACCTGGGGCAAGCGCTGGTCGTCCGGGGCGCCCAACGGAGCCCTTATTTACGGTCCCCCAGAGGGTAGCGCAGGATCCCGCTGCTCTGGCCCGGCTTTAAAAGATGCTGATGCGCCAAAGGTGGAAGTGCCGCGGCGGGGACAGAGGAGATGATGCGGTGATGACCCCGTTTTTTTACTGAGCTGAGCTGTGCTGATGAGGAGCTGATGGATGGGCCGCTGGGGAGCTGTGTGTGTGTGTGTGTGTGTCTGGGGGGGGTGAGGTATGTGTGAGGTGTGTGGGGAGAAAGTGTGTGTGGGGAGGGGGGAGGAGTATGTGTGTGTGTGTCTGTGGGGTTGGTGATGTGTGTATGTGTGTGTGTGTGTGTATGTGTGTGTGGTGATGTGTTGGGAGGGGAGAGGAAGTGCATGTGTGTGTGTCTGGTGTGCGAAGAGGGGGAAGTGTATGTGTCCATGTCCAGTATGTGTGTGTGGTGGTCCTGGTAGTTGATTGACGTGTGAGAGGAGAGAGCAGGCTGCTACTGAGGAGGCCTCTGAATGCTGGCTGCCATCATCGATTCATCTGATGACGTCTTATTTATTATTCATTTTAATGAATTTACATCAATCATTTTTTTGGACATAGTGAATGTCAGGCAATGCCAATCAAATGGAAATTGGGTAATTTTGATTAGATTTATTTATTCATATTCAATCAAAACCCAAATGCGACTTGACTGTTCTATGCATCCAAGGCTGCAGCGCACAAGAAAAGAGTTTTTAAATATTTGTAGAGAACATATTTGAATATTTGTCTGTTTTTGCAAATTAATTCTTAAAATACACTCTTGCTATAGGTGCTATATACTGTAGATCCAAAAATGGTTCTATTGCATGCTTCTTATATGGCGCCCCTAAATGGTTCTTTAAACCATTTTGAAATGTTAATCAAAGGAACACCTTAAAGTTCTTTAAAGCCAGCATGGCTCTATTCAGCACCCCGAGAACCCTTTTTTTTTCTTTTAAAAAAGAAATGTAACACCACACTGGACACATAATAGACACACACAGCCATAGCCAAGTCCTCACACATCCCAGTCCCTTTGGCCTCTACCACCCGTGGACTCCAACAGCGGCAGGCTACAGTGGAGTGACCAGCTTGCTGCTTAGTCAGTCTGTTTCCCCCACAGGACTCTTTTGGAAAACGCCTGGATGCTCAATCTGCTGTGGTGGTCCTGCAGTAGCCCTGCCGTCTAGGAGCTAAATAAGTGGAGCTAATTATCCATGTAGAACAGCATGGGGGCTTTCTCCAGTGCTCACAGCCGCTCCCCAGCCAACAGCTAGCCTCTCCCCCTCACTGCAACTAAACAGCACTGATACCCACACAGGGGTGTATGTGTATGTGTGTGTTGGGGGGGGGGGGGGTTCACACAATTATATGTAGTATTGAATCATCATCATCATCATCATCATCATCCTCCTCCTCATCACCTATTAATGACTTCTGCCCTTTGATTGTGCAGTTTTACCTTGAACTGTGATTCATCTTGGCTAACTATTGTATGCCTGTCAACAGCGATTCTCTCTTTTCATTATAAATCTGTCTTAAAAAGGACCAGGAATAAATAAATA
>NC_085017.1:10279726-10341293 GCF_963854185.1 Sardina pilchardus
ATGGCTTGTCTTGTTTCTATTGCATAATTACTTATAGCTAAAAATATTCAGTAATTTGAATACTTCATATTGATTTTTAAACTATTACACTTGTCTTTAATGACATTATAGGGGTGTTGTGTAGGTCTAATTGAGAGCCTGTCACTTTAAGAGATACGTGAAGTAGCCTAATTATATTAACCTTCATTCTTGAGGAAAGTAGTCACGCATAGTTCAAGGATATCCGTTTTCATTGAATAAAATGAATGTTCAAAAAATTAACAAGTCAAAGAAAATATTGCTGGGATCATAGAAAAGATAAGTGTCTTGCAATGTTATTTTGGTGAGCACTAGGCTACTGTACATTAGCCTAATGATAGACATGACGCGTGAGCTAACGGGATAGTTACCTTGATGTAAAAGATTGCCGATAGGCTGTGTAGCTTTTTTCGGAAATTGAATTAAACACTACAGTAGGCCTAAATGAACTAAATTCCAGCCTACTGTAGGTAGGTTACCGTGGCATTGTGCTCACTTTTTCCTTGGTTGGAAATGTTGGCTGCTTATAGCTTAACTTATGATTTGGAGTTTGGTATATCTGTTATATCCAATGAGTGACACCCAGCGCTCAACATAAAACTTTACGGCATTCTCCTGATAACGTTAGTGGAATAGCCTAGATTTAATGTGAACGTGTAGGCCTACATAAAAAGACGCAGAGTGGCTACATGATACAGCGCATGTTTTGGGGTGAAAATGTTGCGCCCTTTAAAAGCAGGTGTAGCCTTATCCGAATCATGGTTAAATCCATCAATTAGAAAACAGAATTAGTAAGGTAAAGTTTTGTTTCATAGTAGCCTTCCAGCTTGTGTCAAAAGCAGGCTCGGATGAAGCTGGGAGGAATTAAACACGCGGTTACCACACCGTAGTATCAACCGTGATAATAATGATATTCGAAATGAACGCGGTAATTGTTATCATCAACATTTTTATCATGGTTTACCGTCACACCGGTAATCGTTACATCCCTAGGGATGAATCTGTGTACCGTATTTGTGTGGAGTGTTGTGGGATGAATTTGTGTATATTGCAATACTGTGGGATGAATGTGGGTCTTTGTGTGCAGTGTTGTGGGATGAATTTGTGGACCGCACCTTTAACTTTGGTGAGAGTCTCCCAGGGAATAAGGGGAAATATTTCGACTGCAATAATATCCATGGAAGTCCCTCTATAATTTCCCTCTTAAACTTCTCTAATAACTTATTTTCTATCTTATTTTCAGATACATTCTTATCATCAGTGTTCTTACAGGTATTAGCTTCTTACAAGCACTTGGAATTAGCAATACCCAGCTTTGCCTCTAGGGGTGACAAACACTGAACATGACAGGGCTACCTACATAAAGGCATGGAGCTAGAGATCTCAGACAAAAACAGTGCGGCAAGCAGTAGTGGGAATTTGGGAGTCGGATCCAAAGAGACAAGGGTTTGGATCCCAAAACGAAAACAGCTTTCACTTCATAATATAGACCACACGCACACACGCACACGCACACGCACACGCACACGCACACGCACACGCACACGCACACGCACACGCACACGCACACACACACACACACACCTTAAACAAAGCTGGACTGGAGAGGGCCCTACTCTGCCTTGGTTACTACTAAGTTATTATTGGCTCGGGAAACTGAAGAAAAGAAAGGTAAACACTGCTCCGAGACTGATAAGGTGAAGTGGTCACTACAATGGGCATTTGACAGGCCAATTTAAGATATGAGAGGTAAATATATACTGGGATATTTCTGTGAGGGCCATTCACATATTGAAAAACGTCGATACTAACCTTTACAGGCCTTTTAATGGTGAAAATAAGCGATTTATTTCAACATAGCATATTTGCCCCATAGGTTTACACTGTAGAATCATTTGAGGTTGCTCTTAAACAATGTCGCCCATGATGAGTTGTCCGAACTCTCAGCAATACTTAAACAGTTCATCATTTAAAACACTGCATAATACAGACCCATCAAGACACACACACACACACACACACACACACACACACACACACACACACACACACACACACACACACACACACACACACACACACACACACACACACACACACACACACACACACACACACACACACACACACACACACACACACACACACACACACACCATCTATAAGTAGCCAGCAGCACAGACACACTCCCTCCTTCTTCCATTCACACTCAGGAGCCCAGACACACGCCCGCAGGCCTCCTCCCAGCTCAAGGAAATGAGTCGGAGGTCAGGAATGAGGGGCTTTTGTAGGTAGCCGAGTCTGCCGGCCGACGGCTGACCACACCAAGGTCACAGGCCTGATTCCCCGCCCAGAGAGCACTACTATTGCAATCCAACCGCACATCCTCCATCTATTAAACCCTTCCTCAATAAAAAAACAGCTGCTGAATCACATCCTCATCCTCATCGGTAGGGTAAAACTAACTTGTCTCACGGTGGTCTAAACCCCCAGGTCACGTTTTCCTATTATTAAGTGGCTCAACAGTCTGACACTTGAGTGAATTTCGGCTTCACAATGAATGGGAACATTCGATATCAAAAGGACTGAAATGCAACGTCGCTATGAACATGAAGTGCTAGCAAGCCCGGATAGGTTCAGGACAGAGGTGGAAGTTGGGTCATCATTGTACCTAGTATATTTGAAGTCCAAGAGCACAGTAGTATGAAGTCTCATCCTTGCCTGAGGCTAAGGCAAACTTCACTGCTGTTTCATTTAGCTACCTGACAAAATGGCCCTTTGATAGGGAGATTGAAAGGGGGAGGGACAAAAATAGAGGGAGACAGAGGGCAGAGAGAGAGAGAGAGAGAGAGAGAGAGAGAGAGAGAGAGAGAGAGAGAGAGAGAGAGAGAGAGAGAGAGAGAGAGAGTGCAAGTGAACGTGACTTACCATAGCCATCTTGCGCTGTTCTGCGAGCTTCTGAAGCTGGTAGGATTTATCCTCAGCCTTTATGAAGCCCTTCTTCACGTCGTCTTGTGCCTGGAGGACAGACAGAGGAGGGGAACAGCACAGGAGAGAGAGAGAGAGAGAGATGAAGCTGATGCTGATGCTGCTCCACCACACTGACACAACCTGCCACACACACACACAATCAGGATTTATGCCACCGATGCCTAACTAGCCGCTCCGGGGTAACAGCGTTGGGGCAGTGTCCACAGCTGAGTCGACCCAGACATAGTTCTAGAACGTCACCCTCTCCGACCCAAACCCAGTTCTAGAACACCACCCTCTCCAAACCAAAACCCAGTTCTAGAGTGTCACCCTCTTTGACCCAAACCCAGATCTAGAACGCCACCCTCTCCGACCCAAACCCAGTTCTCGAACGTCACCCTCTCTGACCCAAACCCAGTTCTAGAACGTCACCCTCTTTGACCCAAACCCAGTTCTAGAACGTCACCCTCTTTGACCCAAACCCAGTTCTAGAACGTCACCCTCTCTGACCCAAACCCAGATCTAGAACTTCACCCTCTCTGACCCAGATCCAGTTCTAGAACGTTACCCTCTCCAGCCCAGATTCAGTTTGATTTGTGACCGCTGCTAACTCTAACCCTGTCCCAGCATGCGTGTGTGTGCGTGTGTGTGTGCGTGTGTGTATAAAGTATGACTGGGGTGCATAGAACAATGTGTGGGCCTGGGCATGCGCGCATGTGTGTGTGTGTGTGTGCGCAAGACAGTACACGTTTGGCACGTTGGCAGTGTGTGAGCAGATGTGAGACTCAAAAGTATATGCATGTATACACTTCTTAATGCTTGGACATATGATATTGCGTATAAGATGAGTGTGTGTGTGTGTGTGTGTGTGTGTGTGCATGCTCCCAGGGCTGGCAGTGTTTACATGCGTCTGCTTGTGTGTGTGTGTGTGTGTGAGCAATGATACCTCAACAAACCATAAATACAGAGTGCAATGTAAATATAAGCGACATGGTATTGCTTATACAGAGACTGACACTGTTCTATTGAAGTCTCCTCCTCAAGTGAAAAATAGGTGCGCTTCACTCCTTGGACAAGTAAACTAGATCCTCTGTGATCGTAAACAGAGGAGAAAAGCACTCTAAAGCGTTTACTCTTTCTAAATTTATGGGAGGCAAGTTGGTAGAGGTCTCTTCATCATCTTGATGTCACAGGTCTCTCTCCGCATCGCAAAGACATCCATGCCGCCTTTCACTTAACAAAACAGGACCCCTCGATATGAAACTCAGATTCTGATTGGGTACACAAATATACCACGAGAGCCTTGGCGAGCCGGTTCCAATACACTCAAATACCTCAAATCTTGCGAGAATCATGAAGCTTACCTCGTCAGTAAATATAGTTCTTTAGAGATAGTTTTTGCCCTTTAGTTAATCTCTCACCTCTACAACAAAAGCATTTGCATTGTGTACTAGGGGTAGGCTGGGTGAACCCTGCCTGAACTTCCTGCGAATTTGGATTTCGCCCAGCAGCTCAGGCTGGAAACCTGCATATCTATCTCCTCTGTTCTCTGCCAGAACCTTTGGCTCCAATCAGAAACTAGCTTATCCAAAAGACGTACCGGATCGTTGGTCTGATTGGTTGAAGAAGGACTATGAGCGCACAGAGTCATTTAAACTGTGCCCATTGATCACGCCTCTTGTGCAGTAGACACAACGCACAGCCTCCCCATACAAATGGTCAATCTTAAAGGATTGAGCTTAGTATGGTGACAGCCAGACTATACTAGGGGTATAAGTTGAGAGAAGTTTGCTATTTACAACAGCAGAGTAAGATAAAAACATCACGACTCTAGAGGGATCTCTACAGTCGCCAAAAATACCTGAACCTGCATAGTGTACCTTTAAATACCTAAACCTGCATAGTGTACCTTTAAATACCTGAACCTGCATAGTGTACCTTTAAATACCTGAACCTGCATAGTGTACCTTTAAGAAAACAGGAGGCTTGAACCAGCTTTTTGGCAAATACAGCACAGTTCCATGAGAGGTATGAAGACTACATGTTGCACAATCACTATGCCATTGTATAGCAAAGGACATCTGCTGCTTAGAGAACACTGCATGTTTGAAATTTGTTCTTCTTGCTCAGTCAGTAAATCAAAGTTCTCCCAACAGCCAGGTCACGGTTCAATGCTTCGACAGCATTCACACTGAGAACGCGAGTCACTTTGGCTAAAAGCCTCGGCCAAAATTAGCCACATTGTTCACGAATGTGGGCATATTAGAAGCGCTCCTTGCATTCCAGGCACTGGCAGCATGGCAACATTTGTGGCAGACAGGAAGGTTGCACAATGTTGAACATCACAGCATTCTAGTGGAGGTGCGTGCTAGGCAGACAAGATCGTTGCGCAAAGTTGATGAATGTAACAACGTCACTTTGGCAGTGGGAGTGTGTCAAATAAAAATGTGGAAAACCAAAAGCAACATCGTGTGTGTGTGTGTGTGTGTGTGTGTGTGTGTGTGTGTGTGTGTGTGTGTGTGTGTCCGCTCTGCTATTTTTATCCTGCTGACAGTCACAGGTTTCTTTGTTCAGCTCAGCTGTAGACAAACAAAACAAAACCAGCCAAACCAGGCACTCTCCTCTCCTCTCCTCTCCCCTCCTCCACGTGTGCTGACAGTATTTATGTTGACGACAGAAACAATCTGTGGTTCAGATCAAAGAACCAGTGTGTAACCAGACCCATGGGAGCAGAGCGAAGGTGTTAAAACCTGGTTTCAGATGCACCTGACTAACATAAATGTGGCAGCGAGAAGAAATGTAGTTGCGGTGTCCAAATGTGTACTTTGTGTATGCGTCGGCACAAACTGTGTACGTGTGTGTATTTGTACAAACTGTGTGTATATGTATGTGTGTGTGTGTGTGTGTGTGTGTGTGTGTGTGTGTGTGTGTACACACAAGCTGTGTATGTATGTATTTGTGAGTGTGTATGTATGTATGTATGTATGTGTGTGTGTACACGTACAAGCTGTGTGTGTGTGCTCAGGTGCTTGTGTGTGTGTGTGTGTGTACCTGGTGAAAGCAGTAGTGCAGGGCGAGTGGGTTGTCCTGCAGCAGCTCCTCCTCCTGGACGCTGAAGAGCCACTTGCGGAGGGCCAGGCAGGTGCCCGGCACGGCTGACGTCAGGTTCTGCACATACAGCTTATGGGGGAACTCATTAGGGGCCAGCTTACGCACTACAGAGAGAGAGAGAGAAGGGAAGGGAAGGGAAGAAAGAGAATATAGATAACGAGAGAGGGAGAGAGAGAGGGAGAGAGGGAGAGGGGGGAGAATGGAAGAAAGAAAGAAAGAAAGACAGAGAGAGAAAATACAGATGATGAGACAGAGTAAGGGGGAAAGAGGGCAAGAAAGAGAATACAGATAATGAAAGAATGAGAGAGAGAGAGAAAAAGAGAGAGCATTAGAGACAGAACTAAATGTCACAGACCAGCCTGATGAATACAAGGCCAATCTCCATTACCTACTAGACTATCTCTATCTATCTATCTACAACCCCTTTCAGACAAATGTTGCACTCCAATCCATTCCTGAACACACCATGAACCCTCAACACCAGAGCACAGTCTGAGCTTAGCTGCACAACTAGGTGTTGCCTTCCCTCTTGACGTCAAGCCAAATGACGAGAGAGAGAGAGAGAGAGAGAGAGAGAGAGTGAGAGTGAGAGAGAGGGAAGGAGAAACAGATAAAAAGTTTTTTTTTTTTTAAAAGAAAATCTGAGGCAGTTTTTCCAACTATTTGGACTTCTAAACTGAAGAGCACCAGGCAGACACCCAGTCTCACACCCCAACGCCCTGACCGGCCGCACTCGTAGCTAAGTTACACAGGAAGGCATCAAGAACTGTAATGAGGAACTGAGGAGCGAGAAACGGTGGGACCGTGTGCGCGAGGGAAATCTCTCCGTTCGTGCAGCGTAAGAGGAAGAAGAAGAGCGTACGTGTCGCTGTCACATCTGGCGCCGCTAGATTCCATTGATTAGAGTGGAAGCTCATTGGTGCAGCAGACACTCCAGATATGTGCCTGGTGTAGCCGTCCTGTTAAATTCCATTTCTTAAAGAGAGCATAGAGGAGAGGAGAGGAAAAGAGGAGAGGAGAGGAGAGAGAGGAGAGAGGAGAAGAAAAAAAGAGGAGCAGAGAAGAGAAGAGGAGAAGAGAGAAAAGAGGAGAAGAGAAGAGAGGAGAAGAAAAGAAAAGAGAAGAGAGGAGAAGAGAGCGAGAGATATTTCTCCCCAGTATCTCCCTGGCTGGCTGTATATATAGACGTATGTATATATATATACATGTGTGCTGGGGCAGTGGTGTTGGTTGGGCTCTGGAGGGTGATTTAGCTCAGCGACGGCAGATGAAGAGGCTGACCGCAGCAGCCCTGCTGAGATGCTTCAGCACAGCTGGAGCCAGCGGGGCCCCACAGCAGCCAGCAGCAGCAGCACCTGGAGCAGGCAGCTGGACCCCAGCATCTGCCTAATGACTAATAGCCCAGACTACTGGAGGGGGGGGGGGCACTCTCAGGAGATGTAAAGGGAGGTTTTGGAGGTGGGGGTGGAGGGGGGAGTGCAGCACTGTTAGGAGATGTATAGGGAGGTTTTGGGGGGGGGGGGGGGGGGGAGTGCAGCACTGTTAGGAGATGTATAGGGAGGTTTTGGGGGTGGGTGGGGGGGGGGGGGAGTGCAGCACTTTTAGGAGATGTATAGGGAGGTTTTGGGGGTGGGGGGGGGAGTGCAGCACTGTTAGGAGATGTATAGGGAGGTTTTGGGGGTGGATTGCAGCACTGTTAGGAGACGTAAAGGGAGGATTTGGGGGTGGGGGTGGAATTAAAGGTAGAGGGGGGTTGCAGGACTGGGGTAGGGTTGGGGGGGTGGAGGTGGAGGGGGGGTGTAGCACTCTACACCACTACACAGCGACCATCACGCGCAAGTTTAAATAGTTACAGCGTTCCCTGTGACGTCACATTGTCACACGACAGGTCGGGAATGGCGAGTATAACGAGCCTGTAATGCTTCTGCGTTGATTCGACAGCACAGCCCCACAGAGCTCCGAGTAGCCTCGTACCCCCTCCGAGCCCTGTGCCGTTGCCTCGTGTGCACCTCCGATAAGGTGGTGCAGATCGTAAAGCAGGCTGCTTAAAAGCAAGTGCTAGTTCACTGACATAAGATTTGCAAATAAACTCATACAACTCAGCTAAACTCATATCCCTGAGGGCAAACCGAGGCAAACTCGGTTCCATGTAACTTTTGGTTTAGTATATTGTTAACAAAAAAAGCTTTCTTTGAACGTTCCTCTGAAAACATTTCAAATGGCAACTCCTAAATCCAGCGACCATGTTTGTTTTCAGAGGACTACCCTCTCAGACGGTTTGTGTGCGTATGTAAATGTTCGCACTCACAGGCAAACAAGTTCTTTTTCTTTTATAAAACATTCTACTGTTCAGATTGAAAATGGTTGTCGAATTGTTAAAATGCCAATTCCAAAGTCCAGCGACTTGTTTGCAGAGAACTACCTTCTCAAATGATTAGTTTGTGTGCATATGAAAATGTTCACAGTAAACTCAAAGCTATCGAAATACATTTGCGTTTGCTTGTCATTCTGAACACACCCCAGGTATTTCAGGATTCCCAAACATTTGAAATATGACACTGAAAAACACCCTGAAGCAAACAATCAATAACAATGTAATTCTTCCCTTTTCTCATGACATGATCGGTTGAAACATGTGTATGGCCGTATGTGTGTGTGTGTGTGTGTGTCTTTGTGCTATTTCGGTTTACCGTAATTTATTGAGTATGTCAACTTTAGCCACCAGACAGCTTAATATCAGGCTATAAAACATAGACATGTGGTAAACTAACCACTAGAGAACAGATTAGACTTTATTGTCTCCAAATGGACACATTTGTTTTTGGCAATCGAGAGAGGGAGAATACAGTGGCTACACCACAAAAAGTAGAGACTACACTTATACTTACAGAGACTACATTTACACATAGAGACTGCATTTACACACTTACCGTAATTTCCCGACTATTAGCCGCGTCTTAGACATTGATTTTGCAAAATTTGTTCAGCTCTGAGGTTAATACAGGGGGGCAGTTAATATGGTGTAACTATGCTTTTGTTTCTTTTAACTTGCATAAAACACTGTCCTGCGGCTTGTACACAATGCGGCTTATATTCGGGAAATTGTTGTAGGGTCACACACACACACACACTAACCGGGCACTATTCATACACACACACAAACACGGCACTATTCTGACATAGCACGCACAATGGTTTTATGAACCACATATTGAATATGCTACTGCACTACGGTACCACTCACCAAAAGTATGGTTGATGACCTCAAAGAGGGCAAAGTAGCTAGCCATGATGCTGTCCATGCCCACCTTCATCACCAGTGCCTGCGGAAAAGAAAGAGCGCTATTGGCCGATACGATTCCCACATAATAAAGACGATAATTACTACTGGCTGATATGATCGTCACATAATAAGAGGAAGAGTTACTATTAGCTGATGCGCTAATCACATCATAAAAGTAAGCGTGTGATTAGGTAGTGTGTGTGTGTGTTCCGTACCTGGTACACCTGGTCAGTTGTGCTGTTCTTGCGCACCCGAACGGAGATGGTTGTCTTATCTGGCAGGGCAATACGTAACTCCACATCTGCCACGCCGTTGTAGTTCTAACACACACACACACACACACACACACACACACACACACACACACACACACACACACACACACACACACACACACACACACACACACACACACACACACACACACACACACACACACACACACACACACACACACACACACACACACACACACACACACACACACACACACACACACACACACACACAAATGTGTAGGAAAGATGTAGTCTTTTCAATTTTAGGCAAAATTAGGTACTTAAATGTACTTTTGAACTTAATTTGAAACTATTGTTTTAAGTTCATATAATGTTCCACTATAAGTCGCTTTGGACAAAAGCGTCGGCTAATTCCAAAAAGATAAACAGTGTTCCTTTATCATGCACCGTTGATCATGTGCTAGCCCTTTGTGACATAACAATGCCGAGAGATAAACTGAAGAAGTTGAGCTAAACAGAACAGGTTTCATAGATCTGAAACAGATCAAGCTGACAACATGCCCACAGTTTAATGGTGGCAGAGCTCATGACTGTGACATGACTCTCTCTATCTCTCTCTCTCTCTCTCTATCTCTCTCTTTCTCTTCCTCTTCTGTTCACACACACACGCACTGATAGCATCTGTTGGCTCACATGTGTGGACACCAGATTCACTCGTGCATGGCCTCACGCCGCTGTACACACATTTGATGAACGTGGCAGATAATGCAGCTAGCGATAGCGTTAGCCGCACCACGTTGGGAAACACCGCAGAGCAGCATCGACCCCCCCCACCGCAGCTTGGCCACATCTTACCTCATCTGATTCAGTCAGGAACTCCTGCATGATATCACACTCGCCGATCACCCGCACGGAACACACTACAGAGAGAGAGAGAGAGAGAGAGAGAGGGGGGGGGACGGGGGGGGGACGGACAGACAGACACAGACGGAAAGGAAATTAGAAAGACAGGATCGGACAAAGAGAGAGGCACTTAACAGGTCTCCTATCTGAGCTGTGGTTTTCTGATAGTATGCGTCACTGCAGAACAGGTTAGCTGGAAATGTTACGGCGCACATAGCCGCTCCATGTTAATTCACACCCTGGGTTCCTCTTCACAGCCTGGGTTCCACTCCTCTTTTTGACTTCTTTCATTTATTCTCTCTCTTCTCTCACTTGTGTCTGTCACACATTTACTCTTTTTGCCATCATTCATTTATTCTTGATTTCTGTCTGCTTTCATTCATTCATTTGACCTTCATCCTTTCCTTCTCTCTTTCTGCTCTCCTTTCATTCGGTCAGGTGTCTTTATTCGTCTCCTTTTTTCATCATCATCTCTTCCGTTTCATCCTCCTTTCCTTTAATCTCTCCCTCACTCCTTCATCTCACTCCTTCATTTTTTCTTTTTGCTGTTATTCATCATTTCCTTTTGCTTTCATTCATACATTATTACGGTCATTCCTTCTTTCTCTTTCTTCCGTTCCCTCCATCCTATAATTTTCTTTTCTATCATTATCTCCTCTTTCATCCCTTCTTCACCTCTCCCACCCCACAAACACACACACACACACACACACACACATCCAGTTTCTCTCTCCATACTCCTCCAAGTCCCTCTCCTTTGGTGCTTGTTAAGCTGATGCTCGAGACAGGGAGAAGGCACACACGTACACACACGCACGCGTAAACACGTGCACACAAACACGCGCAAGCGCACGCACGCACACGCATGCATACAAACACACACACACGCACCTCTCTCCAGGTACTCCTCCAGACCTCTCCTGCGTGCGTCCAGCTGTTGCTCGGACAGGGAGAAGGGCCACTTGCCGGGCAGCTTGGGGAAGTTGAAGTTGCTGAACTCCCTCTTGAGGTTCTGGTGCAGGATGGCAAACTCGCGGTAGCGCTTCGAGCACAGCTGCCTGCCTGACATGTACACATTATACACCTGCGCAGAGCGGCAGGAGAGAGAGAGTGGGAGAAAGAGGGAGAAAGGGAATTAGTTAGTGCGTAGGATAGAGAAAAAGAGAAAAGACATCTTGTCGTAATCATATGCAAATTACAAAACACAAAGTAGAGCTACAGAGCTACAGAGTAGGAAACACAAATGACTGAAAGGGTCTGCTTGATAACCCCAGTGACATGCCCTTGAAAACGGTTCTGTTGCTGATGGTCTTTGCCCACAAAGCTTGTTTTGTTGGTGATTTTGTTTTTGATGGCAAATAGGCTTGGTTGTTGATTAGCCACAGTGCGAAATCCCCCACCTATAGCACTAGGAATTTAACGCCTCTGCTGTGTGTATCAGAAATAAATACCAGCATTGAATACACTGCAGTTCGAATGTAAAATGCCAACGTGTAGGATTACAATGTGTAGATATGACTATACTCGCAATATGTGTACTATTATGCAATGATGTGCAATGATTGATGATGGGCACCTGTGTCTTCAAAAAATACTACATTTCCATTTCTGCTTTTTTGCAGTCTTTGGAATTCACCTGAAGTTTTGAGGTCAAAGGAAGATTTGAGGCTGACCTGTCTAGTAATGTATCTTTGCAATACATGTTTACTCTACACAAAGTCAGCTGATGAAAACAAACTGCAACGCTATTAACTTAATAGTTAATAACCAACTATGTACTTTGGCTTCTATATAGAAAAAAAGACAGGGAGATAGATGCAGACAGAGAAAGAGAAAAAGAGAAAAAGAGAGAGACAGAGAGAGAGTGTGATTCTACTGTGCTATCTGTAACACTAGCTTTGGCAACACTGTGCCCAACAGTCATGCTAATAAATCTCCTTTGAATTTGAATTTGAATTTGAGAGAGAGAGAGACACACACACACACACACACACACACACACTAGCAGTGACACACACACACTGATCTGAGAGAGGTGACTCATCCACAGAGGAGGTAGGTCACTGCTGCAGGTGTTGCTCTTCAGCAGAATCCTGCCGTCCAGCTCCAGCTGCAAAGCTCCAGCTCTCTCGCCTCCATTTAAATCCACAGAAAAGGCACATCGACGAGGCCAGCTAAGCCGTACGGCCTTCACAAAATAAGTTCTGCAAAGGTTACAGCCTATGCATATGATTCAAGCCTCTTAATGAAACCAGGGGAAATTATACTAAAAAGTTCAAAAAGAGCTACACGCAGTCGCAATTAGCCTTCCTCGGGCGTGAATCAGTGAAGGTAAATGAAACTCATTAATGGCTATAAAGCTGGTGAGAGTGAAAAGCACCTCGACTAAAGTGGAGCTTTAGAGGGGCCTCAGTGCTTCAGTGCTTCAGTGAGTCAGAAGCACATTTTGTCCTGCGCACTATAGGTTAGACCATTTTAATGAGGTTCGCCGTAACACCGTGAGTAATCTGATATACGTGAGTCCAGCGCGGGGATTTCACAGCATAGGAGCCCATACAGAGGAAAAGAGGCAGTCTAATGTTACAGAACTGGAAGTTGGGAAGGAGGTGTTAGTGATAGGCTACACTGTACATCTAATAGCTGCAGTTAATACATTAGTTGAATAACAGATCCCTCTAAATAAAGTACACAGGGACTTATTGGCCTTCTCAACCTCTCTCCTTGATCCTCGGTCCAGCAGGCTCGTTCCCACTGATCTATAAAGATCACTGGATAGACTATCCCATTGTTGCCGACCCATCATTCTTTATCTAGATCAGTGGGAACGAGGACCGAGGAAGGAAGGAAGGGAGGATATATAAAAAGACGAATGAGAGAGGCCCCCCATGAGGGCAGTGCCGCCATGAGGCTCCTGAGAGTCAAGACTCCACCCGAGTTTAAAACACACTGTTAACCCATTGGAAGTCACTTTCACTCACTGCATGCATTCATCCATGTAAAACCTTGAATAAATAAAATAAATGATGAGTCAGTCCTCTCTCGTCCCAGGAGGCGATACTGTAAGATATCTCGATTTTACTTCATTTGTTTGAAACTCGGAATACGTGACTGACCACACAACACGGGTGCTTGGCGAACGTGTTGGCATAGTCAAATCGTCCATATGACCAAATCCCTGGGAGGAGACACGGAGCCAAAACAGATAAAGCCCTGCCGACAATAAAGCCCTGACCCACTTACTGAGGACAGGGAACGCAGCCCTTCCACCACATGAGGGAGAACTCTGGCATTAGCCTAGCATTAGTTAGCTCCTCAAGCGCCGCCTTAAAAGCTGACCCTTGCTTCGATTGAAACGGTGACGCCTCAACAAAGTGTGTCAACAAGCGAGGATGCCAGCTGATGACGGAGGAGCTTGAGCGCTGCGCCGTGCCGAGGGCACACGTGCCCGGAGAGAACGCTTAGGCCTCGATTATACTCGCTTGTTGACGCGCGCGTGGGAAAAGCTGGGGACACCGTGGACCTGTGGTTGTTCTTAATATAGTTTCTAGTCCACTTGGAGTCCATCCATGGGCAGTTGGTGGCCTTGTGGCGTAGTGGACGAGCGTGACTCGGCAAGGTCGCAAAACATTGGAGAGCGCACAGATGTCCGCACAGTCATGTGGCTGCGATGATGAAGTTGTTATCGCTCGGATCCTTGTGGAGCCTCGCATACTTACAGGGGCAAAATAAAGCATCACACTGGGCTTGCAGATGGAAATACATATCTGCACTAGGGGTGTAAAGGCACAGGTATTTGTACTGAACCACTTAGGGACAGGATGTGTACTGAATGCAGTCTTCAACAGAGGGCTTTTTTTTGTGTGTGTGTGTGTGTGTGTGTGTGTGTGTGTGTGTGTGTGGACCAAGTTTCAAAGTTGAGTTCCCACACAAACATGTTAAGTGCCAGACCATATCTCAGTTTAGTCAATTAATGCCTGAACACATTTGACGCCTTTTTCAAAACCCTATTCCGGCTTAGATGTGTTGAGTATCAGCAATATTGTTAGTGAATGTCAGACTAGCAGTACTTAACAGATTTACTGTACCGAAAATGAACCGAATTGTGATTTCAAGACCAAGGCACTTACTGAATTGTGATTTTTGTGTACCATTACACCCCTAATTTGTCCTATACCATATAGATCACTTTGGATGTAACATAACGTAACATAAATGGACTTATGCAGGTGCAGCTTTAGATAGAAGAGTCAGCTTAATGATATGAAAATGTGTATATATGCATGTATGCATTTATGTATGTATGTATGTCTGTATGTAAATCTCCTTCCTCCCACATCTGGACACTGTGCATCTATTGCTGATGTTAAAATTCTACATCTCTTCAGTCTGTCTGATGTGTTCTCACTGCTCATTTAGTTTTTTTAGTTCCTCTACGTAAACAGGGTCTATAAATGTATGTTAAGTACCCTTGGGTGTCCTGAAAGGTGCTTTGAATAAAGAGTATCATCACGTTGTTTTTCAGTGCAGTTCATCGGTCTGTTTGTCTGCGGTTACATAAAAATGGTCTGGGATTATGCAAAAAAAACCTACTAATTTTCAACGAAGCTTGTTGGAAACACGTAGCATGGACCAAGGATGAACAGAGTGTTCTGAGTGGCTTGACTCACTTGGTTTCAATTCTGCTATTGTTGCAAGATACTGCCCTTTGGTCTACTCTCTCCGTCCACACCATTCCTGATTCATGTTTCTAGTCATTTGTTACATTTACGCCTCTACACTACTTGAGCCCCTGAAGCAGAATAATCTGAATAATATGAAACGCTCGTCAGCCTCGTTTTCATTTGAAAACTCTGACTTTGCTTTCTATTGTGCACGTGGGAATCCACAACAACTGACAACAATAAAACCCACACTCCCTCCCTGATTGGACCTTATCAGTCAGACGTTTCCTTCAGTGACTCGTCGTCAGGGCACATGCCGCTATTCCGGAAGAAAACAATAAAAAAAATCACCTCCTAGTCATGGCTCACTTCAACTTCCAGTGGTTACAGCTCGTTAGGAGTTGTTATTACTAATTATCCTAACTAGATGAGACGCAAGGGAACATTAGCGATTAAATCAGTTTAATTACATTGTTTTCAATTGGAGCGTCCTGACAGTGTGCGACAAGTGTCATGCTCTGCTGTGCAGCCCAATGCAACGCAATGTTCTGAGCAGAAATGTTGTCGGACACCATGTTTCTATTATCTTTCTGTTGCTTACGTTGCTCTGCTATTTTGAGGAATATTGAGAAATACGACTGAATAGAAGGATCACATTTGACGGATTCAGTGTAGACAGAGAGCCTTTAACGCTACAAGACAGTCGCTCGCTTGGACGCTGTCAGGACGCCATCTTAGCTACTATTATTACACGGCTGCTGCTGAATGCTCCATTCACTTGAATGGGCCAGATGTCTGCTATTGCTCGATGACAGACCGTCGCTAAGTATAATAAACCGCTGACAAGGCAAATGGGTTTTGTGCTTCTTACTCATGTCTTTTATATCACTCCCCAAGTAGTCCGGTCAAATAAGTCCCTTCAGGACGAAGCAAGCAAGCTGGCACGTCTGGGTCCTTGGCCAACCTGTCAGAACTTATTTTCCAGATAATGGTCGACGTTCCATACGTTATCCCATACATATCATCATTTTGTGGCTCTGTGCTAGTCTGGCGATCGCCATACTAAACTCAATCTTTTAAGATTGAACATTAGTCTGGGGAGTCTGCGCTTTATTTCTACTGCACAAGAGGAGTGACCAATGGGCATCGTTCAAATGACTCCGTGTGCTTGGACAGTCCTTCAACCAATCGGACCAACGATCCGGTGCGTCTTTTGGATAAGCTAGTTTGTGATTGGACCTAAAGGTCGTGGACAGGAAGCAGGGGGGATAGATGTGCAGGTTTCCAGCCCGAGCTGCACGTCAGGCAGGGTTCTCAAAGCCTAGCTCTGTGCGACACTCACTCAATCACTCACCACAAACCTCTCGGTGTCCTGGTCGTCCTGTCGGGACTTATTTTCCCGATGATAACCAGCGTTCACTACATTAATATCCTTACTTATTATCATCATCATGAGATGTGAATTCACTTATTTTCCCAATAATGACTCACGTTCTATACGTTATCCATTACTTACTTATTAATCATCATCATGTGCTGTAAATTCAGCGTTCGGTGGCTCTGTGCGACGACACTCACCACAAACCTCTCCGTGTGCTGCTCCACGTGTTTGTAGGAGGGGATGGAGATGGGCACGGCCTGCCGGTCGCTGTAGTCGTAGCTGGGGGGGGTGCCGCCCTCCTCGCCGGGCTCCAGCCCCTCCACCTCGTGGGCCGGCACCGACAGCACGGCCAGGACCAGCTCGCGCTCCCCCGCCCGGATCAGGTCCACCACCTGCTTGTGTGTCGCCCCCTCCACGCTCACGCTATTCCTGAGAGAGAGAGAGAGAGAGAGAGATATGGGGGAGAGAGAGAGAGAGATATGGGGAGATAGGAAGAGAGAGAGAGAGAGAGAGAGATATGGGGGAGAGAGAGAGAAAGATATCGGGAAGATAGAAAGAGAGAGAGAGAGAGAGATGGGAAAGAGGAAGGAGGAAACCAAAACAAAAACTGTTAAATTCTTGTGAAATGATGAGTGAGTGAGAGAGAGAGAGAGGAAATCAGGTTTTCCCACTCGTACACTAAACCGGCAGTTGACACCTTCATACCACCAACACCATTGAAAAACATTCAGATTCTTCCCGACAGTTCTTCCAGCCTCGGCTTTAAAGAGAGCAAGCCCCTCTAGCCTATATTTTATTCAAGAAAACAGCATGTCCATCATCTTCAACCTCGCAAAACCCCAACTCTTCAAACGCCATGATGTGAGTTTATGTGATGACATAGACACAGCACAGAGAAAGAAGGGGGGGGGGGGGGGGGTAGAAAAGCAGCCAAAAGAAAAACAGAAAAAAAGAAAAACAGAAAAACAGACCCAAGAGAGAAAGGGACAGAGAGGGAGGGACAATAGGTAACAGGGAAGGGCAGGGAAGCGGGAACCGCAAAGAGAGCGAAAAGCAGAGGGAGGTTTATTTGTTTTCAAAAGCAACTTTACTAATTATAGGTCAGCGCTGCCAGGGATTACTACTGAAAGTAATAACTAATAGCAAGATTAAAGCTCACTGTTAAAGCTTGCCACATTGTTGCTGTTGCATCATGTGTTTAGATATTAACACTATTACTGTCAATTGGCCTTACCTAGATAGGTAATAGATTAAGACACCTAGTTTTTTCTGTGTTTTATTCCTCCATGTTCCCTCCACACTTTGTATGACGGCTAGGGCAAATAAGAATGTCTTACTCATCATGCCAATAAAGCATTTTAAATTTGAATTTGATTTAAAAGGAGGACAGAGAAAGAAAGGAAGAAAGAAGGAAAGAAACAAACAAAGAAAAAGAACAAGAGAAATGAAGAGGAAGAGAGAAAAGGGGCGGGCCGTGGCGTTGTTTGCCCTTTCCAAACGGAGGTGGGTTGGCGTGGAGAGGAGCGGCTGCCATATGCCACCGCCTCGCCATCATCACTTATTCATCGGACGAGACGAGCGGAAAATCATGATGTGTGCGTGGCCACTGTGACAGAGACCAGAGAGACAGAGAGAGACCAGAGAGAGAGAGAGAGAGAGAGAGAGAGAGAGAGAGAGACAGAGAGAGAGACATACAACGGGAGTGGGAGAGAGAGGAGTGAGGGATAGACAGAGAGCGCAGGAGACAGAGAGTGGCAGAGAGAGGTGACAGACACAAAGAGAGAGAGAGAGAGAGAGAAAGAGAGCCAGAGAAAAAGAGAAGGGTAGAGAAAGAGAAAGAGGCCGGGAGAGAGAGGAGAAGAGAAGAGGTGACCGTAAGGCCACTGGCACTCTGGCCTCATATAACTCATGAATGAACATGATGTAAGGGAGATACACACCTAGGTACCGGTACACCCACACACTGTCATACTATACACTACCCCCCCCCCCCCCAAGACACACTCACACACAACCCCTCAACACAGCTAGGTACACCCACATACTGTACACTGTCCCACAAACTAATCCATATAATAACAGTGTGCAAATTACACCGCAAAATGGACATGCCACATACAGCCTTAACACAGCCAGACACCCCCACATACTGTAAACTCACCTCATCTTACACACACACACCCCACCCTTAACACAGCCAGACACCCCCACATACTGTGAACTAACCCCACCATACGCTGCAGGGTGGACTGGCTGCTGTGAGTGTCCATTACTATATCCACCTAATATACAAGAAAGACAACAAATAAAGCGCTTAGTGGGGCCAGTAGGAAAGCATGATTAGCCATCTCACAACAACAAGCCGATTATCCCCTTTGCGCTTTTTGGAAAGTAACTTTTGACATCCTGGTCATGGTAAAGTCTTTTCTTTGCAAGTTCCTGTTTGGGGGGGGGGGATTGGACAGAACGTCCACTGGCTGGACACTCAGGCCTGGCACTGATTGCAGAAGCATAGAGAGAGAGAGAGAGAGAGAGAGAAGCAGTCAGGGAAGGGGAGATCAGGAGAGAAAGATGGACTGAAAGAGAGATGGATGGACTGAATGAAAACAAGGGACAAAGGACGAGAGAGAAAACTAGAGCGAAAGAGAAAGACAAAAAGTGCTGCTGGTGGGCACTGGAATGAGCACACACACACACACACACACACGCGCTTACCAACTTGCCTCAGAGCCTCAGTTCCTCTTCCACTCAGCACATGAGCTGGTTAATGTGTCACACTCATACCCACCACTCCCCCCCCCACACACACACACACACACACACACACACACACACACCACACGTCATGAGGCTCTGTGGAATTGCCGGAGAGAAAACGGAACGGGAAGGGTCAACAAGTATAGAGGAGAAAGAGAGAGAACAAGTATACTGATCAGCAAAAAAAGAGAGTTATGGTCAGTTAACGAGGGGGGGGGCCTTGCAGACCTTGCAGTCCAAAGCAGGGGGGGGGGGGGGGGAGTGAAAAAGAAGGATTGATAGAAAGAAGGAAAGAAAGAAAAACAGTGGAGGGAGAGACCTTGCACTCCAAAGGTGTGTGGCGAGTAAAAGTGAGCCGTAAGCAAAGCAACGGAACACCACTGTTGCAACATCAGCACATTTCACACACACACACACACACACACACACACCTATACACAAACACCCACACACACGTATACACACACACACACACACACTACCTCTCCCATCACTCCCACAGCCTTCACTCTCACTTCACTTCCTGCTCTGAGCTGGATGGCCGTGTCAGGAGGTGCAGGCTCTGGGCTCGTAACCTGCCAATCACCTGAGCCGAGCGAGGGCAGCAGCCAATCACCTGAGCCGAGAGAGGGCAGCTGCCAATCACCTGAGCCGAGCGAGGGCAGCTGCCTTCCTGCATACCGGCTGACTTTGGTCTATTCGGGACTAAAAAACCCTTTGGGCCTACGTATGCTCAATATTGACAAAGTGACATGCAAACTAATACGCATGTTTGTGTTTGTGTGTGTATGTGTGTGTAAGTGTGTGTAAGTGTGTGTAAGTGTGTGTAAGTGTGTGTAAGTGTGTGTGTGTCTGAGTGCTAGAGAGTGCGATTCACATTGTGTATGTAAGAGTTTGAGGGTCTGTGTTGTGAAATGCCATCTAGTATGTGTGTGTGTCAAAGAGAGAAAGAAAGAGAGAATTTTTTATGTGTGCATGCTAGAGTGTTTAGAGTGTGAGTGTGTGTGTGAGAGGGACAGGGAGTGTGTGTGTGTGTGTGTGTGTGTGTGTGTGTGTGTTGAGGAGGGGGAGAGAGTAGAGAGTAGAGAGTGTGCCTGAGGGCATAACTACCCAAGATTAGAAACAAACAGCACAGCGCGCACACACACACACACACCACACACACACACACACACACACACACACACACACACACACACACAGCATCTCAGCACCATAGAGTCACTGCAGAGTGGAGTCCTTTCCTGCGGCGGAATGCAAACAGTCGGGGGGAGTTGGAGGGGTTAAAAACTTCTGGCTGTGCCGGCTCTCCCATGGGCGTGTGTGTGTGTGTGTGTGTGTAGGATGTTCACTTTGTTTAGAACTCGAGCTGGAGTGGACTCTTCCTGGAGCGAGGCAGGCCGGCCTCTCCTTAGCCTGGTCTCCCGAGACCGCCCTGCCCGCGCTCACAAAACACACACTTTTTCATTTTTCTA
This sequence comes from Sardina pilchardus, assembly GCF_963854185.1. Classification (NCBI taxonomy): domain Eukaryota; kingdom Metazoa; phylum Chordata; class Actinopteri; order Clupeiformes; family Clupeidae; genus Sardina; species Sardina pilchardus. Next base: position 10,300,525 of record NC_085017.1, read on the forward strand.
CTCTGTTGAGCACACAGCAAAAAATAGCACAGGAGTCAAGCCACTCTTTCCAGTGCCTCGCTGTGAGAGCCACTTTCCAGGCATCAAAACACAGTTGGAACATACCAAAAAAGTGTGTGTGTGTGTGTGTGTGTGTGTGTCTTTGTCTACACTCCAGAGGTTGAATGGGCACAGAAAGGGAGAAGATTTAGGGGAGTGAAGAGGGTGTGGTGACATGAACCGGTTGCAGCAGCGTGATTTACACCCTGTATGTCACAGCAGTGTCCGCAGGCTGAGAGAGCGAGAGAGAGAGAGGGAGAGAACGAGAGAGAGAGAGAGAAAGAAAGAGAGAGAGAGAGAGAGAGAGAGAGGTGCTTATGTAAGAGACAGTCAGCCTAGCAGCCCCCGTCTGTCTGGGTTCCGTCGGCCCCTCCGCCCCAAAACACAGGCAGCGCTCGGCAGACAGTAGCACGAGTCGGGTCATGAATAAAAAGGAGCCAAGTGCTGTTAACACAACATGACAAGAGCTGCTCAGACCAGAGGAACACAGCGGCTCCACATGGGATTATAGCTGCATGGCTCTGATACGGTCTCCAAGACCACTAGCTTTACTGATTTTTACCCTCACACCCACATTACATTACATTACATCACATTTGGCTGACGCTTTTTAACCAAAGCCACTTACAACATGGTAAAAACATTTACGTTTTTAAGCGCACTTCTAACAATAAATTAAAAACCACAATAAGTGTATCAATGAGTGTAATAAGTGCAGATACAGATACAGACAGTGCACAAACACAGGGCTGATAGACAGGAAATGATCTGTGCCTGAAATGATCATATTCATGGGTTTCATCAGGTCCCTTTCCACAGGTGTAGTAATCAAGCACCATGCAGTCTGCATTGATAATCATGGTGCTTGATTTTATACACCTGTGGAAAGGGACCTGATGAAACCCATGAATAGATTTCAAAGACAATATTGAGAACTAGAAAATGTAATTCCATGGAAGGAATTACCATTGCATGTAAATGCAAAAAGGTTACTGACATCATTGTGTTAGGCCTATAGTTAAAAAGACAACTAGGCTACACAGACGAATAGATAAATAACAATAACCCAATTAGAATTCCACTGAAATTACTTGGAAAGTCACATTTAAAAAGTGATTTATGAAAATGCATCAAAATTGTGGATATAGGCTATTTTGGAAAATAACTCTTCATTTATTAGAATTTGAAAAGACTGAAATTAAGTTGCCAACTTCAAACGAGTTGCAAGAGCTGACACTTTAGTAGGCTAATGAAACGACTGGTAGGATAGCTTATAGCCTTCATATCTACACTAATGCAGGTTAAAAGTAGCCTAGGCATGGAATACGGAATACAATCTCATTCTCAAACAACGCCAATCAACGATGATGCAGCAACAGGTAGGATATCTAGCAAATGTAACGTTAGCTTACAGTAGGATATTTTATGTAGGCTACACATTTTACAGGATGAGCTAGTAGGCTATGTTCTTCGAAGTGTGTTCAGGTGCGTGATTGTCCTAATAGGAATGTACAATAAGCTTAGGTTTTTAATTTGTGAATGATACCGAAAGCTTTAAATGATTGCCTGGCTGGCAAGTCTAACGACTAGCTTGCTAAATCCTGTTCGCCTTGCAGCCTACCCCGACGTTAAACGTTAGCCTGGAGCAAGTTTGGTTGTCGTTAGCTAAATAGGCCTACAGTGTTTACATTGACGTTAGGTTAGATTGTCTTTAGGTTAGATTGTCTTTAGATGTTGATAACGTTACCGAGAGCAAACGTTAGGCTACTGTAACGATATAAACAAATCAAGTAAGGAGTAGCCTAACAGGAGACAAGACGACAACGTCCTGGATTACAGTGGCATGGTAGAATGTTTTCACAGCTGTAGTTCTAGACGTAATGTAACATTCACGTTTAGCCTGGTTTAGCGCAGTGGTGATGCCATGGCTTTGGATCAGACTCAGAGATCCTTGATTACTGACAGCTGAGCACTGACGTAACAATTAGTCTTTGCCGCCAAAGGGTCTCAATGTAAACTCTATGGGAATTTTAAACTCTTTTATCGTAAATATCTCAAAAAGTATAAAGTTCACAAATGTGAAAAATACATAGAACAAATCTCCGTTTCAAGACCTTTGTATGAGTGCTTGAATGACGTCAAACGGTTCAGTGGTTCTAGAGCCTTTGATCGTTGATTTTGGTCGGAAGAAGAATAAAGACGATAATAAGAAGAACAGTGATAACAGTACATTGCATTTAACATGCAATGTAATTAGCCTTTCTTGACACCGTACATGGCCGAGCTCAAGCCTGAATTCAAGCACCACGCCTGAACTCTATCAGGCCTGCATACAGTTGCTATGTTTGTAAACGTGGGCCTTAATATTCTGACTATTGACCCGATTCAGAATATGACAATATTGCAATTATGGGGTTTACATGAGTTGTTGATTGACTAAAGCATTCATATTCTTGACAGACATTGGTAGCGCTGGTGGAACTGGAGATGGGAACAGCTGAGGGTAAAAAGACAGTCATACAGGTTCTGCCCTGATGAAGGCCATTTCGGCTGCAAATACATTGGAAGACTTCATCTGTTCCATTATGAACTAGCCTAATAATAACGTTTTTCTATATGAAGGAGCGCCTTGGTTCAGTCGGTTTGTGATCATCCACTAGCCTACTAATAAAGCTCCGTGTATGAAGAAGAGTGCCTCAGTTCAGTCCTTTTGTAAGACAGGCCTAACAACTCAGAGAAACAGAATCGATCTGTGCTGTGCCGTGCAGAGTTGCACTGTGCTGGCCTGTGTAGCGCTGTGCACAGTTGTGCTGTTCAGTGCTGTGTAGTGTTGTGCAGAGTTGTGCTGTGTTGTGTTGTGTAGTGTTGTGCAGAGGTGTGCTGTGTATTGTTGTGCAGAGTTGTGCTGTGTAGTGGTGTGCAGAGTTGTGCTGTGTAGTGTTGTGCTGTGCTGCATTGTGTTGTGCTGTGCTGTGTATTGTTGTGCAGAGTTGTGCTGTGCGTCGGAGGTATAAACAGGAGCACTCCAGAGAGGCAGGTGCAGTGCAACCTAGTGCTCGTTTTTTGTTTTTTTTAACCAAAGTATATTTTTAGGGCTTTTTGCTCTCATGCAGATACAACTGTGGAGCGCGCTGGACAGGAGAGTGAGAGAGGTACACAGGTACACACACAACACACACACAACACACACACACACCACACAACACACAACACACAACACACACCTTGTTTCTAGTTAGTTAGTTTATTTGTAGTCCCCTCAGGGAAGTGTTTTGTTTTGACTGCCTGATGGGTGAAATAAGCGTGAGCTGCTATTGACAGGGGGGACCCCAAAGGAGAGGCAATACACAAATGTACACATGGCTAGGGGCTCTGAAAATAGTTCATGGAATAACTCATGAGATTAACAGGGATTTGCCTTTAGCAACACGTAAGCATATGCAAACACCCGGCAACTTAAAGAGAAAGAGAGGAGGGTGTGGGGCTTTGTGATGATGACGCAGATATGTCGATGATGAGACATGTTTGTGTTTTGAGTGTGTGTGTGTGTGTGTGTGTGTGTGTGTGTGTGTGTGTGTGGGAACGGGTTGCCTGACGGACCCTCCAATGGCGTGAATCGGAGCAGCTGGCCGTCTCAATTGGTCACCCACACACAGACAGATCCCAATGGCATGGCACCGTGTTGGTACAAGCTGCGTTTTAATGGTGGGTCTCTAATGGCCTGTAATTTTCAACCCTTTGAACCTGGGAGCTTATAAAATGTAGAGCCTCCCCTTCAAAGGGACTTTGTGTGGCTGCGTTGGTGCTTTTCTTCAGCATAATGATGAAGGAAGTGCATCCCCTTTTCTGGGAATCTCTGTACCTCTTCCCAGTCTAACACTGCACACATAGAGTACAACATGGACTTGAGTAAATAATATCTAAATCATCTTACAAAATCATTAACCTCGTCGAATGGTGATTATGCAAACATGCTGACACTTGTTGCATAGTGTGACAGAGCCGACTGTGCTACAGTCGTTTAGAGTGGGAATAGATCGCAATCATCCAATGAACTCATCTTGACCTGATGTGTTGACTAATTGCGGTAAAATTAGGATGAGTGTGTGCGTGTACGTCATTGCTTTTGCAGTTGGCTCCGCGAGAGAGCTGCTCCTTCGGGTGAAAAGCGGGCTCGAAGCGTGTGTGCAAAAAAGGGGGGGTGGGGGTTGGAGTATGTGAGTAGCATTTAATATCCTAGCTCGGTAAGTGGTTGGGTTGGCTGACATTGACGGTGGACGGACGTTTTCACATAACACAATACTTGACGCAATCAAGTGCCGTTTGAAAACCACGAGCTCGCTAGAAGCTTTCGCTGATTCTCGAAATACACAGTGGTTGTAAAAGCGTCTGTTTATTAGCGAAAGAATCCCGCTCATATCATGAATTAGCATATGAGAAACAGACAGCGTCTGCAGCTGGGATGCATCACAGACCACGTTAATGTTATTCCCGTAGCACAACCTAACGTTAGCTACCACAACAGCATAGCACAGACCATTCTAGGCACATTCCGCCACACGTTCAATACACCAAAAACTACCCACCACTAATCCACCAACACTGGGTGATTTGCCAACGAGCTTAAGTTAGCTACTTAATACGTAACGTTAGCCAGAATTAGAAGCTAAGTATGGCGTTAGGTTCAGGATCACTGAATGACCACTAGCGTCAAGGCTTGCTAGCCACCATAGCAAATGCACGTCCCATAAACATGCTTACCCATAACAGCACTTTAATGCGAAAAAAACGCAAATGGTCAATGACAACAGCTAGGTCGCGTAAAATGTATAACATTATACTATAAACTGAACAAATCAGCAAGATTTTGTCACTGGTTAGCTATAGCTAGTTAGGGTCTGCAAATAGTGGGGAATGGTGGTCTGCATGTGTCAAAATGTTTTGATGGGCTGTTCTTGCCGATGGTCAAGCCGGGGCGAAAACAAACAAACACATATAATTCATTAGGGTTGTACATAAACTGGCTTGAACGTGTTAACCCGTTAGTAACTTGGTGATATTAGCATTATGGCTAGGTAGGTGCTGCATTGATTTGTTTTGACTTAGCTAGCGATAATGTTAGATAACAGGTTAGCCAACCAATGGTATGGCTATGTAGTCAGCTACTTATCTTGCTAGCCAGCTAGCAGTAGCTCGTTTTAATTGTTTAAAACTTGTTAGATGTGGACATAATTGACAAGTAAACAGACTTACACTTCCAATATTCTGTCGCCCTTCAATATGCCAGCTCGATCTGCAGCTCCTCCAGGTAACACGGCGCTGACATGTTGCAGTGGAGCATACAGTTCCCCGTTGATACTTCGCAGTTGTCCACCTTCACTTACTTGCCCACGAACGTTGAACCCATAGCCCGATTCCGATTTTACAATCCGTACCATTCGCGGGCCAGTCGTCATTATTGTTATGTTCTGGCCTCTGGTACCACTCACCGAACCTACACCGGTTCCGTTTCGCGGCGCCGCGGGGTGCAGGGAAGAGGGTTCAGACCGTATCTCATCTTCTACGTCCGCCATCTTTAGTTCAAGTTCTGCCCCCCTCCTGTCGGTGCCTCGCACATTCAAAACAACTCAAGTACACTGGGCTGAGCGTTGGGAACACAGCGGCGCTGTCGGTGACCCGCCCAACCATCACAAGACCCCCTTTCGCTTTCCTTGAGGACTTTTTGCAGTCACCAGAGCACTGCCCTACATGAGATATTAGGTCGACAAGCGCTATCACAGGTGTAGCAGTATGAGGCGTACCTGGAGTAAGCTAACTTTGTGAAGTTGGTAATTAGCCAAACCTATTTTTTTCTTTTCTTTTCTTTATTGAACACTGCACCTAACAAATATACAGCCATGTGTTAACAAACAGGTACACTTTACATGATCGCCATCTTTGAAACCCCTCAAACGTATTGTCATATCATGCTCTTTCGGGAAAATTATGTGAATCTAGTTCTTAAAATAGGCTAGTAGGCTAAGGCTGTGTGAAAGACTGCTACAAATAGGGGAAGGTGTCTAGGACATTTCTAAACAATAATTCTCTTTCCTCATTATCCTCGTCCATGCAGAGCTGTTTTTTAGAAGTGTTCTCTTGCGTGTGGAACAGCATGGAAATCAAGACATCAGCATAGCTCTTCAATATGCAAATGATGGCTGTTTGCCTAGCTCTTGCTTTCTGCTACTGGACAATTCATAAACTGATGCAAAGTTAGCAGACAGACATGGCCGAGTCTAATTTTGAGCAAACCATCCAATATTATTCGTTATTACTTGTTAGCTTAGAAAAATAGAGCAAGCAGAAACAAAACTAACAGAATACATCTATTATTGTAACATCTAGGAACACAACTTGTTACAAGTTTACAGGTCTATGGTTACAAGCCTGCTACTACTGTAGGTCTGATTAACGGTGTCTGAACTTGTCAGTTGCACTTTTCTGCCATCTAGTGGTAAGACAGAGAGCTGCATGTGTGTGTGGAGAAAAAAACGTCTGGCATGGTCTCAGCTTCTAGACCTATTGTAGATTTTGATTTGAGAATGACCGGTTGTCTCTTTAAAATTCAATTTGTTTAGCAGGTGATTCAACATTAGACTTAAATTGGTACTATTGTACAAGCTTTGAACTAGCCACCAGATGTATAATAAATAGATAATAGAAATAGAAGACACAAAAGCCTACTACACTGCCAACCGAAATCCCACAAAGATATATCCACTCTGCATTTAAAGAGGTTGAGTTACCCTAAATGTCTGGTGAGATATCACAGCATTAAGACCTCTGTCTCAAGTGTAGGTTCTAAATTAATAACATAGTCATGAAATGTGACAGCTGTAAGATGTGCGAGAGTAAAGCACTGTCTCATGAATTTAAAATACTGTGTGTGTTTAAAGAGTGTAATGATTTCAACACTCTTCGTAGTTGCTTACATCAGCATTCTGTCTGTACTTGCTGAATCTAAAGCGACTTTTTTCCATCTAAGGATAGCACACAGCTGTTCTCCTTGGAACATCGCAGATCATTCAATTTTACATTTATTTATTTAGGAGACACTTTAATCTCAACGCCGCTTACAAAAATGGGGAATAAGATTCTGGCTACAATGCAGAATAGACCTTAAGTGGGAATTAATATTACATCAATCAATATATTATTACTATACATCCTTACGTTTACTTCACTACATTTTTAGAATTAAATGTATACATTTACTCCACTAAATCTGCACTTGGTCTATTAAGCGCTTCTTATGGGTTATGAATTTGTATAATATGTTGTTTATTTTCATTAGGCCATTGAATTGACATGATTTATTATTGCTGTTCTCCTTAATAGCCTGACCATGCCATTGTTATTGTTATTATATAATTGATTGAATAGACATTATTGTTTATTTGCTATTCTTCTTTATTTTCATTAGGTTATTACTTGAATTGACATAGTTTATTATTGCTATTCTCCCTCATGTAGTCTGACCAACTTTTTAAATGGCTCACTGTTAAATTGATCGTTGTAGGCTATTGTTTTTATTTGTGTGTCACTTTGGATAAAGTATCTGCCAAATGTCATAACCATAACCATAATTTTTCATTAGCAGCATGAAATAGAAAGTAGGCTAAAATAATGTGGGGTGGTGATAGCATGGTGGTTCAGTAGCTGTACTAGCCATGTGGTAGCACGACAAGTTGTGGGTTCAATTCCCAGCGGCAACCATTGTGCCCTTGAGCAAAGAACCTGACCTCAAGTTGCTCCTGGGACAATAATCCCTAGTAATATAATTGACATAATTTACATATGTAAATCACTTTGGATTAAACGTGTCTGCTAATGAATATATGTGAATGCAATGTGCAAATGAAAACATTCACCATGTTAGACATTTGCAGCCCTAAACATTCTGACCTGATGTCACCAAGGGACACCAGTCACAGAGCCTATATAGCTATGTTATACTATGTAGCAATGATGTAGTCTGTTGTAATGAGCTGAATTAAATTAAAATGCTAACTGCTTGCTTTTCATTAATACCATTTTGTTTTGGCTTTCAAGGTGAGTTTGTGGAGTGTGATGTAGCTGTCTTTCTAAACATCTTGGATAAACTTTACTATAGGCTTATAAAAGGAAGCAAAAATGAATGGCAGCCGCATACCTTTGTTCAGGCTTCGAAGACATTGGGCCTCTCAACCTCTCTCCTCGATGCTCGGTCCTCCAGGCTCGTTCCCACTGATCTATAACTAACGCTGGATAGACTATCCCATTGTTGCCGCCCCATCATTCTTTATCTAGATCAGTGGGAACGAGGACCGAGGATGGAAGGGAGGATGGATAAAAAGACAAATGAGAGGCACCCAATGTGTATGAAGTGTAGGCACCATGTTTTAAAGTGCTGCATGAACTTAGCCATCCAAAGTTCTGACTGCTTTCTTTTTCATTAAAAGCCTAGCGAGGAGGTTGTTGTACTGTTAATAATAAATACTGTATGACTTTTACAGTATGCATATAGATCACTTTCACTTTTGCTTCAGTCATTTTCTGATCAAACCTCTACTCTAGGCTACTCAAGTGTGGGCTTCGGATACTTTGTACAACTCTGCCGATAAAGCAGCATCAGACAATAATGAAGCAACTCACAATTCTGCTGAAAGGTTGCTGAAAATCCTTTTCTTGCATTCTGACATTAAGTGTTGATTAGCTAGAATTATTCATGGATCAGCCTGAGCCACAATGTTTCCGACTGACAGAGCCAGGACTATTTATTGACACTTAGAGGATAGTTCTCTGAATTTGAAAAGAAAGTGTTTTAGATTACAGTCACAAACTGCACCTTTAAGCTACAGCTCCAAACATTAAGACAATGAACTGCAGTTTTTTTTTTTTTGGAATGTGAAGATGAGGCAACAGATGTGAGTTATAGGCGTGACGTCAGAATGATGACTCTTCAGACACTTGAAGCCTCTCGGGGATTAAATGGTCTCATGATACAACAAAAATGTGATGTGCATGTGATGTGTTCAGTAGCCATGAGGGTTTCATGACCGAGCCGTTGCCTAGCCCTAGGGCCATGGCTCATGGGGTAACAGATGTGTGCCTTCAGTGGTGTGACAGTGGAAGAGAACCTAATTAACCTGTTGAGGGGTGAATTATTTCCCTAGTTCCTTCTAGAATTCTACGCAAACGATCTAGTTTCAGTGTTTCAGTAGTTTCAGTGTTTCAGTATAGCCCTTCACAACGGTATAAATATCCGGGTTTGCGTGACGTCACTGGCGGCAGAAAAGTTAGGCAAAAAGACAGTAACACCAAAAACAAGTACAAAACAAACAAAGAGTGCCAGTGTTGTGGATGATTGAAGAGTCTGACATGTGCTTTCTCCTTCACCTCATGTCTCAACCAACATGGCCAATCATGACAAATCAAAACAAAGAAATCATAATACCTTTGACCTGTTGTGTTGTGTATGGGAATCAGTGAAAGACCTTATGTGAGAGGGGAATCCCTGACATAAAAATGCTTGCGTAGAGTTATCTTAATGGGTGTGGTATAATCATAGGCCTCATTCTAGTTACTCAACTTCTCCAAGCCACTGCAGCATAGCAACCGGTGTGTGTGTTTGCCTTGAAACCAATAACAGTCATAAGCCGTGGCATGCCGTAAGCCCAGCCCAGGTTCACAGGGCAAAAATGTAGAGATAGAGGACTGCAGAGATTTCAAGGGATGCCGGGGAAATGAGTGTATATCCTGTCCCTCCCTCCCTGACAACTCCCTGCTGTCTCACTGTAAACTGAGGTTTTGCTCCGAGGGTTTGAACTGCACAATTCTACCAGGATAGCTTTTGACTGGGCTGGACTGCTTATCCCAAATCACACTGACATGTTGTTAAAAGGAGAAATCCGGCGAGACAGGCAGCTACAGCGCAACACTCTGGGGGCATGAACATGGGGACTCATGAATATGTCCCTAGAATAGGGTGACCAGATGTCCCTGGCTACAGGGGACAGCCCTTGTTTTTGGTTGCCTGTTTCCAGGAAAATACAGAAAAACTACCCACGTCCCCATTTTTTGAAGATAAAACTTGTATGTATTTCAATCAGATTGATAGTAAAAACTGAACATGTCCCTGTTTTTTCCACATTTTTGGGATTATGTCCCCGGTTTTGATCTTGGACATCCGGTCACCTTACCCCAGAGTGTAGTGCTGTATCTGTCTGGCAGCTTTAGCTGCTGGCTACAGCAACTTGAGCTAATTAAAACGGATTGTTTTCCTTTTTTTCCGTTCCAACCGTACTGTGACCTTGAGAGACGGCGATTGCCAGATTTTTCCTTCAAGTGTTGCGAGGCTTGTTAAGACTCCGGAAAATGGAATAGCCTATTTTAAGTCTCCAGCATTCATGGGCAATGGATAAGAGTAGAAAACATTACTCAGTTTCCACCTGGGCATATGCTGTGGGAATAGCAGTGCTATGATGACTGTTGGAGCAAGATGAGATGGGAGTTGTATAGGCCTCTGTAGACTTAACACTGCAACTCTATTCTTATGGAGTGCATGCTAATTACAACATGGCTACTTGGAGAATTCCTACACACGGTCAGCACTTTGTTTCTCTCTCTCTGTCTCTCTCACACACACACACACACACACAGGCACCTTATTAAAGACACTGTTTCTCAAAAGTCTGTAAACAACAAGAACACTTTATTAGACAGCATAATTACAAAAAACAAACAATTTTCTTCATCCATATATCCTCTCAGCTTCCATTCTTTTCTGGTCTTCCTCCTCCATCCCTCTGACTCCTTCACTTTCCAGCCGCTTTCTTGAGATGCATCTGATAACACTGTTCACAGGCAATGGACAGGCCAACCACCAGAGAAACAAACTCCTCAAAGCTCACTTGGCCATCGTTGTTAGCGTCCAGATCCTTCATGATCTTGTCCACTGCGGCAGGGTCTTTTTGAGACTGCGGGAAAAAAAGAGAATAAAAATGACATTGCAATCTCCTGCACTGACACCATCGTCACTACCACCACCACCACCATCCTCATCACCATCACCATCTTCTCAAAGGCCTTAATGTATCTTTCAAACATTTTTTCACATCCCTCCCCCTTCGTGCGAGGCCGTAACCAGTAAACTATAAAAGTACTATAAAGATACAGTCAGATATCCTTAAAACTCCAGTGAAAGTAAGACATGGAGAGGTCACATCTAAGCTGTGATCCAGCCAGAGGGGGGCCATGACACAGATATGGGATGAGACTACCAGAGTGTGACTCGAGTGATGAGAATAGCAGACAGCCAGACAAGTAATAAAGGAGAACACACCTTGAGGAAGCAAGCCAGCTCGTTCTCCATGAGGTCTTTGAGCTCCCTGCGGCTCAGATAGTTGTTGTCCCCCTCTTTGGAGGCGTATTTGTGGAACACCATAATCATGGACTCCATGGCTTTCTCGAGGTCAGATGGCATGGCTGCAGTTTAGATGTTAAACTCTGAAAACAGAAAAGAGGAGAGAGTTAATTATGGTGAAACCATTTCTCCATTTAATAATAAACATGTAATAATCAATATTATAATAAATAGAAACACAATCAATTCCAAATTAAAAGGGGGCATTCGCTATAGTATGTTAACTATATTTGGTCTGCATGATGATGACCTTATATTTCTTAACCAATGTATTGTTATTGTTTTTTCCTCAAATTTTGTCAAATAAACTGAGTCAAAGAGTTTGTGCTACGTGACAGAAGTCCATTAAAGTGATTCAGAGCAAAAAGCAACCACATGATTACTGAATGAATAATGGTCATAAGATATCTCTCTTCACAAAAGTACATCAAACACCTCAAACAATCCCACAAATCCACAAATCAACATCCACTTAATGCGAGACGCAGAGATGGGATTAAGGAATACTTGGAAGAAACACACACACAAAAAGTTTGTGTGGCAAACTGGGAGGGGAGTTTGAGACGGCTTCAGCACTTTTATTAGGAAAGACTGCAATAGTTATGAAGGAATGTGTGCAATCAGCTCTGATTTACACACACACACACACACACACACACACACACACACACAGAGAGAGAGAGAGAGAGAGTACCTCATGAAGATAAGAAGAGTAAAAGATGACAAGTTTACACATTCCCTAGAGACAGTGCCAGAGACATTGCACCACTGTAATCATGTGTACACATGCTCTGGAGCATTCCCATGGGCCACACCCTTTGGCTAACTCTACAGTAGATCTTTGCTGAGCCACAGGCTAGGATGTTGGGATTTCTCAACTAGGTTACTGCACACATACAGAGAAGCACGGGGGCTGGGTGGACATACGGAGAGAATGAGTCAGGGAAAGTCTGGCCAGGAGGGGTGGCAAAAGTCGAATGAGGAAACGAGGGGAACAGGCAAAAGAAAGAGCAGTTGTTAAGAAAACTTTTCGTTAAAGGGGTGTTGACATCCATGCAAAAGCCAAAGACAGATAATGAACATCATTTGGCTGACCAATGAGTTACACTGTGACGAACAGAGAACAGTAGAACATTTATGTAACTCGGCCTAGACGATGCAAATTGTGTCAAACCACACAAACGGTGTGAAGTGCGAACTCTTCACCCGTGAGCTTGCCCTCCGCGTTATAACTGAGCCGTGCTGCCTAAACAGCACGCGTTAAGACTCGAACCCCTCACTAATTCACATTCCAAATGTGATAATTACAGCATGTTTCCAACAGAGCTGTCGGTTTAGGTTGATGGTGAGCCGTGGCAAGAAACCCACAATTTGTTGTACAGACAGAACAAAAGCGCACCCATTAAACAACAGTATATCATTAGGCCGCAGATAGTAAGTATTCACTGAAGTCTTACCGGTCCGGTGACAGAAAGCAGCAGTGGGGAAGAGGTGCTTGAAATGGTAGGCTGCAGTTGATAAACGTTCACTTACATTTATAGGAGGCGCCGCCCCAGTGGCTGGTGCGTTGATGAGTTTGCGTAAAAGTGTGGGTGTGGGTGTGTGTATGCGGGCGTACGAGCGTAGACTGCGTGCCTGCGTGTTGCCTTCTCATATCTGTAACTTAAGCAATCATTTCTGTCAGTAGTCCAGAATAGTGAAATGGGTCAGAAGCCAAAGAACTTTACTCACTTAAGACGGCAGACGACAGTTGTAGGAGTTGAAACGTATGGAGGAAAATATGGGCTATGCTGGCATTAACTTGTCTGTCTAAAAGACTTATTAAGGGACCTACCAATGATAGTAAATCAGTAGCCAAACCGATAAGATAGCCTACGGGAGTGGACAGTCTCACATAAGATTTTAAACGACTTTTGGTCGGGACTAGGGACATTGCGAGGGGGGTTTTATATGGTACAAATGTTTGCATCATGTCTAGGCTATGTGTTGATGAGTGTAATATGTGTCAAGGCCCCGGTACAGTTCACGCACCCGACTTGTCGTGCGACATGTTGACGTCACGGGGAACGTTGTAACCATGTATACTTGCGCGTGGTAGTCGCGACACAATTTGCAGTATTCTCCTGAACGGAGGCACGGTATCCATTGACGTTAATGGCAGTAGCAACTAGCTTCTTTGCTGATATTTCAGACTTAGCTTGCACAACTGAAGGATTAGCCTACCATCTCGTTTATGAGATGAGCTTGTGTAATCTCCCTAAATGGAAAGATATATATATTTTTTTAGGTCTAGCAGATATCCTTTGGTTGAAAACAAATCTCTTCCTTACCTTTTGCTGGAATACTTATGTGCCTCGGTCCTAGTCATTTCCCCCTAATATCTCCTGTTGCAACTCTCACTGGTAACTTCGTTAACTTATCCAACGTAGTTCACGACTGTAAACAAATCAGTCATCCAAACGGCAACTCTCGCTGCAGCCTAGCCAAGTTAACTTCCCACTTTTCAAACTTACTATTATTCAAACTTCATGACTACAGTCGTTTTAAAAATGAATGGGCTTATTTAAGATGTTGGATAGGCTATATGATAATGCCTGAATGTGGTTTATGTGGTTGATGACTGTATAAGGACACTGGCTCCGTGAGCTTGGCTTCAATCTCTTCCTAGTTGTCGTGCGAGGTTGGCGCGCGCGGCTGATAAAAAATGTTCGGTGTCCGACAGGTCGGCGCGCGGCTGAAATGTGGCTTGCGACACAGGAAATTACGTCATTTTGACGTCACATTGTCGCGCGACAGGTCGGGTGCGTCGAGTATACTTCTAGCATCAGCGTGCGGTGCGTGCGTGCGTGCGTGCGTGTGTGTGTGTGTGTGTGGGGGGGGGGAGAGCTGTTGCCATGGAAATTTATAAACAGTGGTAAAACATTGGTATAAAGCAGAGTTTTTAATTAGTTAGTGTGAGAATAACTAATGATCTTAATTGTTTACATATTGATTCCACCTAGGTCTTTAATCCTTCAGCAAAACGTTTACAACTAAGTGGCCAAGCCATGCGTAAAACGTCCACTTCCACAAGTTGCGCAGCTCTTAGAGCAGTGGGTGAGAATGTAAATGTAATGAGGGAGTTGTGATGAGGGTCCTGGTCTGGTCTGTACACATTAGTTGATAACAGGTGATAAAACTGATGTTTGTTAAGAGAATCACAAACATTTAGTCTCATACGCAAACATGTAGGTTGCCATAGCTGATAACACACTCATGATTGATGATAGACAGTTGCATGTAGCTTACTCAGAACATCTCTTGTGGTTTGTTTGTTTGTTGCAGGCTAACAATATGTAGCTATTAGATAGGGGGAAATGTATTCTATTTAGGCTATTATGTGACACCTTATCTAAAAATGTAGGTTTAATGACACATACCTTGTTAAGGAGGCATGCTGGCAACCACTTGAATTTCCCCTTGGAGATCAAGTATCTATCTATCTATCTATCTATCTATCTTTAGCCCTGCCTCATCTATAAAGGCGAATGGATTTCTATTCCCTATTCAGTAACAAAGTGGGTAGGCCTATATACACTGAGAATAATTCTAGAAATGTAATATTATTGATTGCATTAAATGCGCCGAACTGGATTTGATAGCAACAGCCTTATTTGATATTAGGGATGGGATGGCTGTCATCTGTTGCCTGCTGAAACGATGTAGGCTATTTATTCCATCACATAGCCTACGTGAACATTGAAATCGCGCGTGGATAAGGCAGATCAGGTGGTAGGATGCTCTCCTCCAACTCATTCGTGTCCACGGACCGGAATCCATGCTGTTGGAGAAGCACCTTCCATTTGGATCTGCAGGCGTGTAGGCTACCCTAGTTAAGCTTTAGCTAGCATTTCAGCTGGGCGACGGTATTCTGAATAGGTTAAATGGTGGAGAAAATTCTGAAGAAAGAAGTGCCAGATTAGTCAACGTAATGGACGCATTGGTTCGCATAAGTGTAAGTAGCCTATATTTATGATAAAATATGTGCACTGTTTTGTTTGAGAAACATAGACTACCAATTTGATTTGTGAGATTGTTTCTGTGACATTACATTTATTAAACATTCAGAATGAATTTGATAATGTCTTTATTTGGAAATCTATTCAGGTCCTCCGCTATATATATATATATTTTTTTAAAAGCCATAGATCGCAAATCACAAGAAACATGCTCTTTAGGAAGATAATCTTTTGGGGTGTCACCTGCTCATATATAGGTTATAGGCTGCTCTAATATGACAGTCCTGTTTTGCTACTTGCATGCTGTAAAGCTTCTGCTAGTTTCATTTTGTGAATGGAAGAAAGCCATGTGGCATCTGCCAACACCTGTTTTGCCAGTCATTCCTTCGCTCTCTTCCACAGAACGCACAAGCGTTTGAATTTTAAAGAGCAACTTAATTTGTTTGGCCTAGATTGAGGGCAATGCCGCTGGCTATCGTTTCGAGTGAATGCACAATTGAAGAACTGCTTAGCTGACGCATTGGGCTAGCTGTCAGAACTAGGCTACAGAGCTGCAGGCCTTGTTGAATAGGCTACGAAGGTGTGGGACAGATCTTAATTAATATGTGGAATTATGAAATATGTAGGCCTAGTCTACAACTACACGTTTTCCTGGTGCGAAATGAAATATGTTGCCAATCCAAAGCCGGTCGGGCTGGAAGCCTGATTTCCTAATGGAGGAGCGGATGTGAGTTTAAATGTGCTGATGTAGCCTACGGGGATGCTCGTTACCACGGCAACGGGATGCAGGCACGGGAGGCCTGGCGCTGCAGATGGGGGAGTAGACTAGGCTACCGCTCTCCAGCGAGTCTGCGGCGCAGCAGTATCCTTCTAACCCAGCTTAGCCCGCTAAAGGAACAAAAGCCGAGCCCGCCATTGCGTTTTAAATGACAGCTGAACACGCTGCAAGGCTTCATATACGAGGTAAAAACGGGGGCGAATTAAGATGACGTCGTTGAGGTTGCAATAACCATGTAGCCTTGACTAAAACTCCGTGGTAAAGCCAATCTGAAATGGCGTGCGTAAGAGTTTTTATTGGAAATACAAAACATGGCCAGTCTCCCACATAGTCAAACCGGTCTTGGTTGCAGCATATCTCGTGCTTCGTGAAGAATACGCTCCGTAGGGAGCAGCGGTCCTTTTCGAGGGGAGGACAGCAGCATCTCTGTCATGGCGCCCGTGTACCAGGTGAAGGTAAGACCGGTCCCACTGTAGCCTACGTTACCCGATCCTCTTTATACTCTGCTCATCATAAACCGGCCGAGGAGCACGCTAACAGGGTAGGTAGGGGTAATGAACACCCACATGCTTGCTGTTGAAAGAGACGAGAAGTGGTTTATCACAAGGATAGAAAAATCCATATGACGCTATTGGCGAACTTGACATTGGAGGAAGAGAGACGCCGGATAGGGCAATGTCGAAAGTCCAGTATAACCATCAGCCAGATTGGTTTTGGATCTAATTTCCGCAAAAGCATGCGCGTTTTCATGCAGGTGTTTTGTGTTTTGGTATAGAAGGCTACCTAAACCTGTGGGTTTTGTAGGTTAGCGTGTCAGCTGTCTGAGCTGTTTGTGTTTATTTGGGCTTAAGCGTTAAAACAAACCTTTGCTCTTTAAATCAGGCTAAAGAGTTAGGCCTAAACTATATGCGATGTGGAAAAGGGGAATGGAGGAGATTACATTAATTCAATCAGTAAGGGAAGGACTGAGTGGTTTTAACATTAATCTGATTTGTGTGTAGAGTGAGAGGTACTGGGACAGGGAGGTGGGATGTGTAAGCTGTGTGTGCACCACGCATGTCATGGGCATTGCAACTGAGCCTAAATTAGATTAGTTAAACCTTTGATAAAAGGTAAGCAGGGAATGTTTATAAAATCAAGGTTGATTGGACAGAAAATAACAGAGTTAAAGTTATTTTCTAGTGGTAGAGTAAAATCAGTGGAATTCAGTGAACTTTCATATAGCTGCTGCCTTTTGGAAGGAATCATTATGCAAAGTAAATGTGGTGGAAGGTTAGAGATTGTATATAAACAGTTGATTTGGATAATAACAACTGTAATTCAGATGCAATCAACCAATTTCCATAGAATTCACTACAGCTGCTTTCTGTTGAATGCAGAAACAGCCATTATTCTAACAGTCTAGCAGTCATTAAATTTACATTTATTCATTCAGCAGACCATTATCCAAAACAACTTACAAAATGAGGAATAGCATTCAAGCTATAGGAGACCATACTACTATAAATACTACTGGACACAAGTGCAAAAGTGTTGAGTAGCCTATGGTCAAGGTGTGCTGGAAGGAGCTAGCGGTTGAATGAAAACGGCGTTAGAACGAAGGGAAGAATGGAAGTGCCTGGCAAGTGGATGTTAGGTGTGTTGGGTTGTTAGATGTGTCATTATACAGGCCTCAGAAGCTGCAACACTTCATGAGTGGGAATTATCGTGCTGAAGCATCCCTCTCCTGCGTGAGTCGAGTCTAGCAGCTGAATGCTGACCAGCTTTCCCCTGGATGTTTGTTGCACGTTGGCTTCAAGGACATCTGATGCAGCAGTGGCCCTCTCAGACATAGTCCAGTCAATATTGGCTCTCACTGAGAGCCGGTAGCGCCCCCTGTCATCTGCTGAAGGTATGGTGGGTCACTGCTCTTCTCTCTGCCCCTCTCCACACTGCAACCTGTGACCAACAGACAGCACTGTTACCTGTTTGAATGGACTCAGACGTCATTTTTTGTGTCTAAGGTGTTGCCTTATTTCCTCAGCTGTGTCCTTAATACTGGTGCTTCATTTTGATAAAGTTTAGCGCAGTACATGGGACGACGAGGAATGGCAAAATCCTGCTCATGTGCAAATGCACCTGTTGTAATTTTTGTAAAGACATGATTATTCTCTATGGGTGCCTCTCATTCGTCTTTTATACATCCTCCCTTCCTCCCTGGGCCTCGATCCTCACTGATCTACATAAAGAATGCTGGGGCGGCAACAATGGGATTGTCTATCCTGTGTTAGTTATAGATCAGTGGGAGCGCCTCTCGAGGATCGAGGATCGAGGAGAGTGTTTGAGAGTCACCCTATGAGTCTGAATAATTTACTTGATTGTGTTGCAAAGTGAAAGTTCACTCTTGCTCTGTTAGATTGAGATAAAACACCACATGTACTCCTCTGTTACATCTACATCTCGTATTGGAATGTTTCTAAGAACTATGATGAACTGAAGATTCATATAGCAGACACACAGCTGTGCAATATAAACATTTCAGACTCAAGAGAATAAAAGCTCCTTGTGAGTATTTTTTGTTGTGGTGTAAAGACCTTTATGGTGTAGGCCTTTAGGTTTTTTACAGTCTCTATTCTTTCTTATTTCAGCATTCCCTGTAAGAAACTTATGGGCCATGGAGTATATATATCCCCCCTCTGAATTACTGAACATCCCTGACCTAAGCTTTCTTTTATAAAAAACTGCTTTAGTCAATAGTTCAGTGCCCTACATCTCTCCCAGTTATTCCACAAAAGTTGCACTCCACTCCTGTTTGCTACCTCAGGGGATAGAATGTTGCTGGACGTGTTGCCTTGACTGCTGCCCACTGGAGAGTTTAGCATAGCATAGAATAGCATAGCGCTATCTATAGCCTACCTTGTGTTTAGAACGTCGAGCTGAGATGAAGACGATCAGTGTAGCCCTGGTGCAGTCTTCACCTAAGTCACATGCCTGCTCTGGGCCTCACAGGGGCATTAAATCATTCATGCCAGGGTATATGCATTTTTAACTTATGTGGTCACGGCAGCCAACGGCAGAGAGAGAGACCCAGCCTGAGTGCGTGGGCTGGCTGCTGAGGCCAGGTATGGGAAGCTGACCTGTGTGTGTGTGTGTGTGTGTGTGTGTGTGTGTGTGTGTGTGTGTGTGTGTGTGTGTGTGTGTGTGTGTGTGTGTGTGTGTGTGTGTGTGTGTGTGTGTGTGTGTGTGTGTGTGTGTGTGTGTGTGTGTGTGTGTGTGTGTGTGTGTGTGTGTGTGTGTGTGTGTGTGTGTGTGTATGCTAATTTATATCACAGGCGACGAGGAATGCAATGCATTAATACCAACATGCACTAACTAATGCTAATTTCATGAACTGGGCAAAGCATTGAGCTAATTTAACACTAACACCACATTGCACAACAACACCGGAAGGTCAGCGCACAGATGAGGAAGTTCTCAGTGCATTCATTATTTCATAATGACACAGCAGATTCCATGAAACTCAGACGATAAACTGTCATTTATAAGTCAACGTCCGCCATGTTTCTCCAGATGCTGAATAAAACGCTAGAAATTACATTGAGCCGTGCGACGTGGTTATAAATGACCACCTGTGGCCCCAGCTGTGGCGCAACTGGCTGGGGCACCTGCACCGTACGCCGGTGACCCTGGTTCAATTCCCGCCCTGTGGTCCTTTCCGGATCTCACCCTGCTCTCTCTCCCATTCACTCACCTGACACCTGACCTGTGTTGACGATTTGCATGACGTGTGGAGCTTGACCTGCGCTGCGCAATGGATTATGGGATCCAGAAAGATGCATCAATGCACGCTTGGAAATCACGCCAAACAAAGTACCCATCTAGTGAGAGCGCTCGACTTTCGGACAGTCTATTCTGACGTAACTTCCGGAAAATGCATGCTGCCCAGCGTGTGTACTTATGTTTCAGACACAGCCTCTGTCATTAAAGGAATAAACCCCCCCAAATATATAAATGACCTCCTGTTCTCATTACGTGATTCCTGCTGCACGGTAGCCGTATGTAGTGCGCATTTTGAATTCAAATTAGCGCTCAAAAGACTATTTTTTCTTTTCGATAAGATGCATGATTTAGCACTCACTGGAGCAACGGAGGGAACCTGTTTCCTTCCCACCCCCGCTGTGTGGTCCTCTGTCTCCTTCTCACTTTCTTCTTCTAAGAACTCTTTTATTATTTATTAGAACTGGCGTGTCCTTTTTCATCTGTTAAACGGCTGTCCAATTAACACAGCATCACTGTGTGTGTGTGTGTGCGTGCGTTTGTGTTTGTCAACTGGAACAAGAGGGGTCTTTTGGTCCCTTGTCGGTTCTAGACCACTTTATAGATGGAGCAAACCGGCTGGAAAATGTTCCTGAAGGGAACTGTTTGGAGAGATGATGGGTCTTTGTAAACACGCTGCCGGATTGTTTGATGTGATAAGCTTTATTGGGTCCTGGGGAATAGGCTGCGTTTCTCCCAAGCCCCTGTATCATGCAGGAACGGCTGACCAAGCGCATGGCAGCACTTACTAATCCCTGTCTCTCTCTGTCTCACACACACACACACACACCACCCCATACACACATACACATGCGCACACACACACATGCACACACCCTCCGACACTCACACATATACACACACAGACACGCACACACAGACACACACACATTCACGCACACACCCCCCCCCCCACACACTCTTTAATTTATTTATCATCCAAGAAGCCTCCCTGTGAGATGCGCTCATGTGTGCACACCTCCTAGTGCGCCCTTTACTAAAGCTACATCTCCCCCTGTGTGCTGATCAAGTCTTCCGTCACAGTGTGGATCACACCATCACACCTGCCGTGTGAGTCAGGCACGGCAGAACTGCTCACTTGTTCTAGTTCGGTTGACTCACTCGTATCATTGAGTCACACACAGCAGAACTGCTCACTTGTTCTAGTTCGGTTGACTCACCCATAGTATTGCAGGCTTTTGGCCGTGCACGCCAGTGTCTGTCTGCGGGCAGGTTTGTGGTTTTGGAGAATTACCTGCCTGTAGTGGCATGTTACTGTAGTTCCGGGCAGTCATCGGGGCGTGATGGATGACTCAGTTTGATTACTTAAAGGGATGGTGTATTACTTAAAGGGATGGTGTGGGGAGTCATTTAAGGCTGTAGGGTCCTTTGTACCTTGACCTTGAGCCAAACCTCCCCCCAGCAGCTTTTTTACGTACACACACACACACACACACACACACACACACACACACACACACATACACACACACATGTGACATTGTGACGTGTACTGTAGTGATGGAGACGCAGTGGTAGTGGTAGCAGCAAAGAGTAGAAGCCATCAGGCTGCTGTTATTCCAATAAAGCTCTGGTGTACTTCCTGTGCCAACCTTGTTTTATGAGTACCCGTAATTTCCCAACTATTACAGTAACCACGGCTTATAAATTGATTTTGCAACAATTGTATCCTTATATCCCCTGCAGTCAAACCTGAAGAGTATGGAGCTGGAGCTACTTTTATGTATTTATTTATGAATGTACTTCCTCAATGATGTCAAGCTTACAATGAGAAATAAAGATCTTCTCTTCTCTTCTCTTCTCTTCTCTTCTCTTCCCTTCTCTTCTCTTCTCTTCTCTTCTCTTCTCTTCTCTTTTCTTCTCTCCTCTTCTCTTCTCCTCCTCTCTTCTCCTTTCCTCTCTTTTCTTCTCTTTTCCTCTCTTCTCTTCTCTTCTCTTCTCTTCTCCTCTCCTTTCTTCTCTTCTCCTCGCTTCTCTTCTCTCCTCTTCTCTTTTCTTCTCTCTTCTTCTCTTCTCCTCTCTTCTCTTCTCGTGTCCCCTGCAGTCTAACCTGAAGAGCATGGAGCAGGAGCTGCAGTGCCCGGTGTGTAAGGGGATGGTCAAGCAGCCCGTGGTGCTGCCCTGCCTGCACAGCGTGTGTTTGCTGTGCGCCTCCGAGGTTCTGGTGCAGAGCGGGTACCCGCCGCCCGACCTGCCCCCCGAGCCCAACTCGCCCGCCTCCACGCCCAACACACGCTCACCGCGCCAGGCACGCCGACCCCTGCCCAAAGCAGACCGCGTGGACCGCCAGCTCAGGCAAGGTATGGGCACCGGTCTGTGTGTGTGTGTGTGTGTGTGTGTAGCCCCTGCCTAAAGCAGGCCATGTCGACCGCAAGCTCAGACAAGGTATGGGAACGTGTGTGTGTGTGTGTGTGTGTTTGTGTGTGTGTGTGTGTGTGTGTGTGTGTGTGTGTGTGTGTTTGTGTTTGTGTGTGTGAATGTGGTTGTGTGTGCTGCAGGGTGAGCATGCAAAAGTCTTAAGTGTGTGATGCGATATGATCAGTGATATTGGATTGATAAGGTTGAAGGGAGATAAGCTGTCACCAGATGGAGCCATTTTCTTATCTTTGAGAAAATGCCATTTGGCCCACATATCAGATATGATGCGTGAGATCTTTATCTGATAGGCTTGATGGTCTGTGTGTGTGTGTGTGTGTGTGTGTCTGTCTGAGTGTGCATGCATGCTTCTATAATACACGTCTTGTGTTAGCATGCATGTGTCTATATGCGTTTATGTGTTTATCTGTGTGTATATTCATGTGTGTGTTCATCTGTGTGTGTTTGTGTGCGTGTGTGTGTTTATGCGTGTTTGTGTGTGTTCATGTGTGTGTGTGTATGTGTGTGTGTGTTCATGTGTTCATTTGTGTGTGTGTGTGTTCATGTGTTCATGTGTGTCTGTTCATGTTCATATGTGTGTGTGTGTGTGTGTGTGTGTTTATTCGTGTGTGTGTGTGTGTGTGTGTGTGTGTGTATGTGTGTGTTTATTCGTGTGTGTGTTCATGTGTGTGTGTGTGTGTGTGTGTGTGTGCAGGTTTTGGCACGTACCCTGGGCGGCGGCGTAAAGAGGGCCCGTCCCCGGCGATGCTGTTCCCCTGCGTGCCCTGCGGCCGGGACGTGGAGCTGGGGGAGAGGGGGCTCGCTGAGTGCATGAGGAACCTTACTCTGGAGCGCATAGTGGAGAGGTGACCACACACACACACACACACACACACACAGCTGGGGGAGAGGGGGCTCGCTGAGTGCATGAGGAACCTTACTCTGGAGCGCATAGTGGAGAGGTGACCACACACACACACACACACACACACACACAGCTGGGGGAGAGGGGGCTCGCTGAGTGCATGAGGAACCTCACCCTGGAGAGCATAGTGGAGAGGTGACCACACACACACACACACACACACACACACACACACACACACACACACAGCTGGGGGAGAGGGGGCTCGCTGAGTGCATGAGGAACCTCACCCTGGAGCGCATAGTGGAGAGGTGACCACACACACACACACACACACACACACACACACACACACACACACAAACACACACTCACAGATACCCATATGCAACACACCCATCATGATGAGGCAGCACACAAATATACCCCCCACACACACACACCTACAGTGGGGCTCAAAAGTATTTTAACCCATGCTAAAGTTGACTAAAAAGAGGAATATAAAATCATCTTTTGGAAATTGATCTTAGTGCCTTCAATAAAAAAAGAGGAAATATCCAACCTTTAAGGACATCAATTTTTTTTGTGAATGAATATTATAATTTATAAATAGACAAATGTTTTTTCCTTAAAATGGGTTCAAATACTTTTGAGCTCCACTGCATATGGACATAGTGCGTTATGGTGAGCCAATGACACTCACAAGCCCACAACACAGAGTGTCACATTCACACACCCAGAGCTAACATATTGCACAATTTGGGCTCATTTGTATGACCTGCAATGCACTATGCAATGTGGTAATACCATCTTGCACCAACTATTGCTACTTTAATCTCTGGGGAAAAAAAACATGCTCACACACAAGGAAGTTCTCCGTGCATGAGTTCCTTTAAAGTCACACCATTTCCTAGCCTGACGAGCCAGACCCACATCAAGATGTAGGGTCTGGGAACTCACCATAGGCAGGGCTCAATCGGTGGGAGGGGATAAACAGTTGTCTTTCAAATTCCCTCTCCATGCAATAGGAAAGAGCTACAACCAATCATCTTCTTGTTTTCAACTTATGGTCGCAGGTCAGTCGTCTTTATGTTAAGCCCACCCACCCACTCTGTACATGATGTGATTGGCCGGATAGAAGTTTAATTTTTCCAGCTCGCAAGCCAACGGAGAGTTGCTAGACTACCCTGGCAGTGCCGCTAGGGTGCGTCTAGATTTCTAGGCTAACCATTTCCATGAAACCTTTACAATTCCTACAACCTCAAACCAGAAAAGTTGGGAAATTATGTAAAATGCAAATAAAAGCAAAATGTGATAGTATACAAATCTCGTAAACCCATATTTAGCTGTAAAAAGAACAACATTTTGAATGTTGAAAACAAAAATGTTGAATATTTCAAGGAAAATACATTTCATTTTATGCCAGCAACATGTTTAAAAAAAGTTGGTACCCGGACATGTTTGACTGTGCTGCTTCACCTCTTCATTTAACAACATTTTGTAAATGTCTAGGAACTGAGGAGACCAGTTTTGAGAATGATATGTTGTCCCATTCCTGCCCGATTTTGGATTTCAGTCGCTCAGAGCATGAAACCATCAAAAGTAAAATGCCACGTGGAAACAAAGCACCCCTGTCAAAGTCCAACCTGTTGGGCACTTTTAGAAGTGACATCAGGAGTTGAAGACTTCACAAATGTAATGCCAAACATCAGCAGGTTCCAAACAAGTAGACCTGCAGGCACCTTGCGTGTCTTACCATGTAGCTCTCAGTATCTGTTGGCTTGAGCGCTAAAACAATAAATCGGTTGAGACTTAATGAACCCGGGAAACGGTGGGTCCCAAAGCCAGGCCAGTTAACAACCACTGATGTAGAGGATGCACTTTCCAAATAATATGTTTAACTTGCAGTTTCATGTTAAGAAGCGTTATAATTATATTGTTTCATCATTTGTCCATACACGTTTACACAGAGCGACCTCTACATCTTTACTTCGAAGAGACTCTGCCTTTCTGGGATGTTCTTTTTCATACCCAATCATGTTGACAGTTGTCCTAATTACAGTGCATGAAAATGCACTGTACTGTTCTTCCTAGTCTTCTTCTTATTACAGTGCATGAAAATGCACTGTACTGTTCTTCCTAGTCTTCTTATTATTTTCTTTATTATTATTCCGCTGACAGCTTTTTCTAACCGCAATTTCTCTTCAACCGTTTAACTTAGAAACTTCATTCAAACTTTGTAACGTAGGTATTCTAATGGATCGGGTTGCTATGACTTTTCAACTTTGTAACTTTTATACTTTTTGAACTATAAATTAAAAACTATTAACAATTTCCCCATAGACTTAACATTGGCCTCTATGACATCACAATCGGGTCGTTGAGCAATTAGAATCTTATGCCAGGTGGCCAGCCCCACCTGCAGCAGCCCTCTCTCTCTCAGGCTTTAAGCATACAATCTCTCTGTGAAGACTACATATCCTGTTAACTGTTTCCTCTGTCCACAACCGTTTCAAAATAAAAGTCCTCACTGCAATAATACACTATTAAATCATTTAACCACTGAAACTACTCAACTATTTAACTGTTCAACCATTCCAACTGTCATTTATCATCAACTATGCCTCCAGTCAACTAAATGAATCCTCCATGTACCTAGCAACCAACATAGCAACCATTAAAATTAAGCGTTTTTGACAGTTTCCATAGCAACCAACATGATTATACTACAGTAACTTCTTTATTCTTGATAGTGGGCACCATGGATACCCTAGCAACTACTGTTTCAAAATAAAAGTCCTCACTAGCAAGTTAGCATTGTTAGCATGGTTAGCACAGTTAGCATTGTTAACATAGTTAGCATTTTTAGCATAACTGCTAAAAATGATTAGCTAAGTTAGCTCATCAACCTGGTTAGCATTGTTAGCATAGTTAGCATTGTTAACATAGTTAGCATTTTTAGCACAACTGCTAAAATGATTAGCTAAGTTAGCTAATCAACGTGGTTAGCATAGTTAACATAGTTAGCAATGTTAGCATAGTTAGCATTTTTTAGCATTACTGCTAGAAATCATCAGCTAAGTTAACTTATCAACCTGGTTAGCATTGTTAGCATAGTTAACATTTTAGAATACCTGTTAGAAATCATTAGTTAAGTTAGAACAGGAATGTTTAAGCTTTAAAATGTCTACCTAAACACTATCAACTCTCTTTAAACTATGCAACCACCATGTTTACCCTAGCTATACCTTAGTAGCCATATCTACATTATCTATCTATATTTTTTTTTGCATTTTCATGCACTGGTAATTCCTTGGAATTGCATTTCTAGTTTTCTTTATTATTATTCCGCTGACAGCTTTTTCTAACCGCAATTTCTCTTCAACCGTTTAACTTAGAAACTTCATTCAAACTTTGTAACGTAGGTATTCTAATGGATCGGGTTGCTATGACTTTTCAACTTTGTAACTTTTATACTTTTTGAACTATAAATTAAAAACTATTAAAAATTTCCCCATAGACTTAACATTGGCCTCTATGACATCACAATCGGGTCGTTGAGCAATTAGAATCTTATGCCAGGTGGCCAGCCCCACCTGCAGCAGCCCTCTCTCTCTCAGGCTTTAAGCATACAATCTCTCTGTGAAGACTACATATCCTGTTAACTGTTTCCTCTGTCCACAACTGTTTCAAAATAAAAGTCCTCACTGCAATAATACACTATTAAATCATTTAACCACTGAAACTACTCAACTATTTAACTGTTCAACCATTCCAACTGTCATTTATCATCAACTATGCCTCCAGTCAACTAAATGAATCCTCCATGTACCTAGCAACCAACATAGCAACCATTAAAATTAAGCGTTTTTGACAGTTTCCATAGCAACCAACATGATTATACTACAGTAACTTCTTTATTCTTGATAGTGGGCACCATGGATACCCTAGCAACTACTGTTTCAAAATAAAAGTCCTCACTAGCAAGTTAGCATTGTTAGCATGGTTAGCACAGTTAGCATTGTTAACATAGTTAGCATTTTTAGCATAACTGCTAAAAATGATTAGCTAAGTTAGCTCATCAACCTGGTTAGCATTGTTAGCATAGTTAGCATTGTTAACATAGTTAGCATTTTTAACACAACTGCTAAAATGATTAGCTAAGTTAGCTAATCAACGTGGTTAGCATAGTTAACATAGTTAGCAATGTTAGCATAGTTAGCATTTTTTAGCATTACTGCTAGAAATCATCAGCTAAGTTAACTTATCAACCTGGTTAGCATTGTTAGCATAGTTAACATTTTAGAATACCTGTTAGAAATTATTAGTTAAGTTAGAACAGGAATGTTTAAGCTTTAAAATGTCTACCTTAACACTATCAACTCTCTTTAAACTATGCAACCACCATGTTTACCCTAGCTACACCTTAGTAGCCATATCTACATTTTTTTGCATTTTCATGCACTGGTAATTCCTTGGAATTGCATTTCTAGTTAGTTGTAAAATATTCCTCCTATTGTTTTCTTTTGCATTGCACAACTTTTCCAGCATTTTGTTTGGCCCCATCCCAACTTTGTTTTAAACAGGTATCAGTTTGCTGGTATCAAATTCTTACATTTTCAATGCAATAGTCATGCATGTTTTACAACATTTGGCATGTCTGCTTCCTTTAAGCAGCTAAATATGAGTTATGAGATTTGCATAGTCGCATTATGTTTTCATTTGCATTTTACTCAACGTCAAAGTCTCATATCAAGGCTGCATTGTTTCGGTAGATGTAAAAAAAAAAAACCCGCTACATATCACTCAACCAATTTCTGCGTCATTGCACTATGCAATGTGTTAATAAATTAGCAAACATCAGTATTCCCACCTGTTGTCAATGTGTGGTTTCCGCAGCTCGATAGCCTCAGATGCTTTGTGTAGCGGATTCAATTGAGTGCCGACCATATTGATTTATCTTGGTGATCAATGATCTGTGATGATGAAAGATACGTTACTTCAGTACATTCTTATGCGTGCCCTGACTAGAGCGGCACTGCTACATACATGTGGACACTTTTATGTCCGTAAATTATTTGCATACAGTATAGGTTTGACTGAGCAGAGGTTTGTTAAAATAAATCTTATGTTAAAAAAAAAAAAAAAAAATCTTATGACATATATCGTTTTATTATCTTAACCCCCCTCCCTTTCTCTCCCTCCCTTTCCCTCTCTCTCCCTCCCTTTCCCTCTCTCTCCCATTCCCCTCCCCTCCCTCTCTCTCTCCCACTACCCCCCCTCCTCATCCCCCATCCCCTTCTCTCCTCCTGCCCCCTCTCCCTCCTCCCTCTCTCTTCCTCTGTCTCCCTCCTCAGGTACAGGCACACTGTGAGTCTGGGCAGCACTGCTGTCCTGTGTCAGTTCTGCAAGCCTCCTCAGCCTCTGGAAGCCACCAAGGGCTGTGCCGATTGCAGGGCCAACTTCTGCAACGAGTGCTTCAAGCTGTACCACCCCTGGGGGACGCCCCGCGCCCAACACGAGCACGTGCTTCCCACCCTCAACTTCAGACCCAAGGTACTGATTTTACCTCACCCCCTCAACTTCAGACCCATGGTACTGATTTGACCAACCCCCCCTCAACTTCAGACCCATGGTACTGATTTTACCAAACCACCCTCAACTTCAGACCCATGGTACTGATTTTACCTCACTCCCCTCAACTTCAGACCCATGGTACTGATTTTACCAAACCACCCTCAACTTCAGACCCATGGTACTGATTTTACCAAACCACCCTCAACTTCAGACACAAGGTACTGATTTTACCAAACCACTCTCAACTTCAGACCCAAAGTACAGCCGTGAACTTACCCCCCTCCATTTTAGCTACAGGCTAACAGGTGATACCTACTTCAATGAATTATGCTAAGCTAGGCTAACGATGTCAGACTGGGTTACACATTGCTTGCACAGAGAAAAGAAGGCTATGTATCCTGGGGTATTTGGCTTACCCCAACCCTCAACTTTAGGCCCAAGGTATTTCTTCCCTCAGTGTCAGAGCCATTGAGTTCAGAGTTCAGACCAAAGGCATATACCTCTAGCTTAGCCTATACTCTCAGCTACAGATCCATGGTGCGAAGCCCCCACCCTCAGTTACAGCCTTAGTCCCCACTCCCCACCCTTAAGTTTACACCTAGTTATTGACTTCCCTGAACCCCCACCCACTTAAGACCCAAGGTGGATGTCCCTCACCTTAGTCCTCAGATGACACCTTTGCACCACAAGGTGTGGATCCACCTTTGCCCCAAAGTTGAAATTATATGTGTAAACATTCCAACTCAATGGTAACCCTCTTCCCAACTCCCTGCATGTTCGTGGAAACCACCTCCCTAAATTGTTTGCGAGTGTTCGCAAACGTTTTCCTGAAAACTCTCTGTGAAAACAAATGTTTGTATGCAAAGTCGAACACGCCTCAGGTCTCTAGGTTTGCTGCCAACCTCAACTTCAGGTCCAAACCACAGACCCCTACCTCCAACCTAGTCTCCGTTTCACAGCTGAGGTGCAAACCCCCGAACAAAGCGCTCTTTCACACCTCGTTTGAGTTTGAGTGACAGGCAGCAATAATTGAAGTAATGTTTAGTCTGCAAGCTTTAATAAGGATTTCTGTTAATCTCCTGGGGTCACCCTCCACCCCTCCTCTCTCTCTTTATGATTGAGTGGCTTTTCTTGTGTGGATTTGTATGACTGAACGCTCCCTCGGTGCAGAGAATTAAAAGCGGTTTAGTGGTTTGTTGCATGCTTTGTTTAGTGTTGTACTTCTGCAAGTGATTTCATGTTAAATTTCCCCCATGGCCAGTTCTCATTTTTAATAAGAAAACTGCAGTGTGGCACTTCGCATGTCTGAGCAGTCTGCTATTTACCTTACTGTTTAATCAGCAGCTAAACTGTCATTTAATAAAAAAAAATAATAATAAAATAATAGTATTTTTCTCTAGGGGTCTCTCTACCCGTGATAATACCAAATTGCTTTTCTGGTTTGGATTTTTGGGTGTTAATGTCTCCCCCAGAGTTGTTCATTTACTATTTACACTTTCAAGTGCCTGTTTTAGGGCTTTATTTAGTGTGGCGTATCTGCAAGTGTATTTATTATGGGTTAAAGTCCCTCAGGCTAGAGTTTCAGCTGTTTGATGCCATGCTAGGATTACACTGAGAGCGTAAACACACTCTCTCATTCTTCCACTCTCTCTTTCTCCTCATTCGTGTGTATATGTATGGGAGTGTGTGTGTGTGCGTGTATTGTATGTGTGCGAAAGTGTATGTGTGTGCGAATGTTTGAGTATGTGTTTGTGTGCACAATGTGTATCTGTGAGAGTGTGTGTGAATTTTCAGTGTGTGTGCATATGTTTCTGAGAGTGTGTGTACTGTATGTGTACATGTGTTATGTGTGAATGTGTTTTCTGTAAGTGTGTGTGTGTGTGTGTGTGTGTGTGTGTGTGTGTGCACATGTGTTTCTATAATTGTGTCTGTGTGTGTGCACGTGCATGCTCTTACGAGAGCACATCTTCACACACCCTATCACCCTATCACCCTATCATGTAAATGCAAATGTGCATGTCTGCCTCTACTCCCTGGCCTCTCTCTATAGGTGTTGTCCTGTATTGAGCATGACCAGGAGCGGCTGCAGTTCTACTGTAAGTCCTGCCAGAGGCTACTCTGCTCTCTGTGCAAGCTGCGTCGCGTCCACGCCGGACACAAGATCATCCCCATCACGCAGGCCTACCAGACGTTGAAGGTACACGTTACAAACGGCACCTCTAATCCGTAAAGGTGCAGTCAGCGATTGCGCAGGTTGTCGCATTTGTTTGTTTGTTTATGTGTGTATTTTGATTTATTAGTAGACAGCATAGCAACATTCCAAAACTAGAAAAGCACTCCGAGAGCGCAGACCTCCACCAAGCTAAAACATAACCACCTCCTGGATCCAGACGGTGATCCGGATCACTCCCAAAATGTAATAATGTCTTCCTTGGGTTATTTCAGACCTCTCCTGAAAATATCAGCGAATTCCATCCATAGCTTTTTTGAGATATCTTACTAACAAACAGACAGACTAACAGACAAACAAACAGACAAACCCCGATGAAAACATAACCTCCTTGTCCTTGGCGGAGGTAACAACACACATTTTATTTTAACAAAGGACCAAATAAAACAAGCCAGAGAGATTCCACCCAAAGTCATCTCCATCTATCAGGCCTACCAGACACTGAAGACACGAGCTACAAACAAAAGTCTCTGGGTGGTGTTGTGTGTCTATGTATCATTTACTTTATGCCTGCTGGCTTTTCAACAGTGAGCTCCTGGCTATTATTGCCTTTTCATCACGATTCCACATTTCCTTATTCCAAGAGAAAACATTTGGTCTGGCACTTGCTTCCACTTACTGCTCTTAACAGGCTGCACAGTTGTTATTAACTTCTACCCTACAATTATGTTCTTTGGAAATGTCCTTTACTTAATCCTTTAAATACTGAGCTACATACATGTGGGTTTTGATAATAATACCCCCAGGAACAGTTTCAACATGTGTGATGAGCAGTGCAGAATCTACCCGCAGATTGATTAAATACAGTATGGCGCGATGTGTACGTCAATGTAACTCAGTAATGACTAATAGTGCTGTTACTGTGACAGTAAGGGTTTCTTATTGCTGTTGATCAAGTGCCTGTGTATGTATGAATAGCTACATGTTGCTACAGGGGAGCTTACTGAATGTCTCAATGTGTGATGTCACAGGACAAGATCACCAAGGAGCTGAACTTTGTGCTGTCCAATCAGGACACAGTGTTGTCCCAGATCACCCAGCTGGAGAATGTCATCACTCAGACAGAGGTGAGTCTTCTAGAGGCTTCTTTACACTCCTCTCCTCCTCTTCTATCTACTCTTCTCTCCTCTCCTCTCCTCTCCTCTCTGCGCTCCTACACTCTTCTCCTCTCCTCTTCTATCTACTCTTCTCTCTTCTATCTTCTCCTGTCTTCTCCTCTCCACTCTTCTCCTCTCATCTCCTGTCCTCTCCTCTCTTCTCCTCTCCTCTCCACCCATCTCCTCTCCTTTCCTTTCCTCTCCTCACCTCTCCTCTCCTCACCTCACCTCACCTCTCCTCCTCATTTCCTCTTCTGTCTAGCAGAGGTGGTTTTCCCAGAATAAACACGTAACCCAGACATAACCCTCAGTGCTGGGAATTAATAAAAGAAATCATGTCAGGGAAGCTGATTTCCATGGACATGCATTGCGTTTGTCCAGTACATGACATGACTTCATCTTGTATGATATAAGCCTGTGAGGTGGGTATGCAGCGATGCATGGATTGTATTACTCAGATAAATGCCTGCTGTGCCTGTCTAAGTTTATCACCGTGATTGTATTTGTAAACCCCTTACCTTCCTATAATCTCCACAAAACTACATGGAATTTTCTACATTATGGATGTGGATGTATTTACTTACTCAAATGTGTGTGTGTGTCAGTGAATTTACACAAGTCTGTGTGTGTGTGTGTGTGTGTGTGTGTGAATGCATGTGTGTGTGTGTGTGTGTGTGTGTGTGTGTGTGTGTGTGAGAGTATATGTGTGTGTATGAATTAACATGTGTGTGTGTGTGTGTGTGTGTGTGTGTGTGTGTGTGTGTGTGTGTGTCCAGGTGAACAGCGTGTCTGCAAGGGAGCAGCTGGTCCAGTGTGTGCGCGACCTGACCGCCCTGATCGCCGAGCGGCAGGCGGGACTAGCGCAGGCGCTGGAGGCTTCTCGGCAGAGGCGGGGCGAGGCGTTGGCCAATCAGGTGTCAGAGAGGCGGAGCCTGTTGGAGCACGCGGGGCTGCTGGCGTTCGCTCAGGAGCTGCTGAAGGAGACTGACCCGTCCTGCTTTGTCCACGCCGCACGCCACACACACAACAGGTCCGGCACACACACACACACACACTCACACGCAACAGGTCCGGCACACATACTCACACACTCACGCACAACAGGTCCGGCCGGCACACACACACACACACACACACACACACACACACACACACTCACATGCTCACACACACATCAGGTCTGGCACGCACACTCACACACAATAGGTTCGGCACACACACACACACACACACACACACACTCACACGCAACAGGTCCAACACACACACACACACACACACACACACACACACACACACACACACACACACACTCACACGCAACAGGTCCAGCACACACACTCACACACAACAGGTCCAACACACACACACACACACACACACACACACACACACACTCACACACACACACACACACACACACACACACACGCACACACACACACACTCACACGAAACAGGTCCAGCACACACACTCACACACAACAGGTCCAACACACACACACACACACACACACACACACACACACACACACACACACACACACACACACACACTCACACGCAACAGGTCCAGCACACACACTCACACACAACAGGTCCAACACACACACACACACACACACACACACACACACACTCACACACACACACACACACACACACACACACACACACACGCACACACACACACACACGCACACACACACACACACACTCACACGCAACAGGTCCAGCACACACACTCACACACAACAGGTCCAGCACACACACTCACACACAACAGGTCCGACACACACACACACACACACACTCACACACATACTCACCGGCTCACACACACACTCACACACAACAGGTCCGGCACACACACTCACTCACAGACTCACACACTCACTCACTCACTCACTCACTCACTCACTCACTCACTCACAGACTCACACACACACTCACTCACACACTCACTCACACACACTCACTCACTCACTCACTCACTCGCTCGCTCACTCTCTGTCACACACACTTTTGCACTCTTTGTCACTCTCTCTTTCTCTCACTTTCTCTGTCTCTCTCTGTCTCCCACTCTCTCTCTCTCTCTCTGTCTCTTTATCTCTCTCTGTCTCCTGCTCTGTCTCTCTCTCGTCTTCTCTCTCGGAAAAATGTCAATGGAGTTTTTTTTGTCATTACTCAGTGGAGCAGTGTTGTCAAAGCAAACATGTAACACAATGACACAAACAGATAAAATATCTGTTTACAAAGAAAAGAGAGAAGAAACAAAACGTATAATTATAAATTATTTCTCTTTGTAAGTCTATCTATCACTCTACCCCCTCTCTCCTCTCTCCAAATTGAATTACAAACCTTTCAAAAATGCTTTAAAGAACGTTTGAGGCACTCATGAGGTTTATAAGTTTAAAAAGCCTTTAATCTCACATGGCTATTCTTCTTTTAAAAATATGTCTATGCATTTCATCAGAGCATGACACGTAGGCATGGTTATTGTCAGACCATTGTGTGTGTGTGTGTGTGTGTGTGTATGCTGGAAGTGTGTGTGTGTGTGTGTGTGTGTGTATATGCTGGATGTGTGTGTGTGTGTGTGTGTGTGTGTGTGTGTGTGTGCTCTATCTCTGTGTGCGTGCTGGATGTGTGTGTGTGTGTGTGTGTGTGAATGTGTTTGTATTTGTTTGTTTGTTTTGTATACTTCGCCTTAAATGCTCTTAAATCGACTGTTTTGGGGCTTTCAAAAATATCACCTCCTCTGGGGTTTGCATGTCAGATATGGCCCCTCTGCTTTCTCTCTTCCTCCCCTCCTCTCTCTTCCTCCTCTTTCTTCTTCTTCTCTCCTCCTCTCTCCCTCCTCTCCTCATTCTCTTTCTCCCCCCTCCTCTCTCTCTTCTTCCTTTCCTCTCTCTTCCTCCTCTCCTCTCTCTCTTCCTATGTCCTCTCCTCCCCCTCACGCTTCCTCTTCTCCTCCCTTCTTCCTCTCCTCTGTCTTCCTTCTCTTCCCCCTCTCTCTTCCTCCTATTCTCTCTCTCTTCCTCCCTCTGTCTTAGTCAGCTGGGGGGCAGCAGGCCTGTCCAGAGTGGCTTCCCATGATTTGATTTCTCTTCCCCTCTCTTTCCGCCTGTCATCCCCTAAAGCCAAACGCCTCCAAATGTGTCCACTTTTATTTTATTTTCCTATTTTCCGGATCCCTTTTCCGCCACTTGGCTCAGCTGCAATTTCCATCCATCTGCTGAACTCTGCGGCCTCTCTTTCGGCTCTCTCTCTCTCTCTCTCTCTCTCTCTCGCATTCTCTCTTTCTCCTCTTTCTATCTCTTTATCCCTCTATTCCTCTGCAGTACTCATTCTAGTCTCCTCTCATCCACTAGAAAACAAAAACATTTCCAGCCTGTGGCCACTAGATGGCGCCCTGGCGCCACTGTAATTAGAGACGGGCTGGCTGTCACAATGCCATACCCCACTGCAGATCTCTCCGCTCTCTGGCTGGCCATTAAATCTTTCCGTCGAGACAGAGAAATATATCATTGGAAATGCTATCATCACGAGAGGAACAATGAGATCATGTTGCTAATTGTCATGGGCCCCGGCCGGGTGGAGAGGTGAAATCGATGGAGGTCTTTGGGTGTTGTGTATAATTTGTTATGCGATGAGAGGTATTGCTCGATTCTGCCGGGCCGTTATCGGGGCACGCACACACAGGCCAACCCTGACATTCAAGTCCATCGATCTGTTTTCCTCGTCTCTATCTCCTCTGCTGTCCACTTCTCTCGGCCGGCCGTCTCATTTCCAATGCCCCCCCACCCTCCTCTCTCAGCTCCCGTATAGCTGTCCAGTTTCCCTCTCGCTCTCTCTCTCTCGCTCCCTCTCTTCTCATTCTTTCCATCTGAGTCTTATTCATTGCTCTCTCTCTCTCTCTCTCGTTCTCTCTCCCTCTCTCTATCTTTCTCTCTCTCTCTCTCTGTCTCCACTGAAACAAACGAGCACACAGTGACTGATGATGGCCTGTATGACTCAGTCGTGTTCTTGTAGTCTTTCTGTCTCCTCTCTCTCTCTCTCTCTCTCTCTCTCTCTCTCTTTCCATGTTCTCCTTCCTGATCACTGTCATTCTCTCCGTTCATGTCTATCACTCTCTCTGTCTCACTCTATGCATTTCTCTCTCCTCTTTTTCTCTCCTTCTGCATCACACTCTCCGACACTCCACATATCTGTTTCTCTGTTCCTCCCTACCATCATCTCTCTCACTCATTCTCACTCTTTCTCTCCCTCCCTCCATCTCCCTTTCTCCTTCCCTCTCTCACCTCTCTCTCTCATTATCTCTCCCTCTTTCTCTCCCTCTCTCTCTCTGGCAGGCTGGCCCAGTCTATCGAGTCCCTGCAGTGCTTCTCTCTGGCTGCCGATCCGTCCTTTCGTCATTTCCAGCTGGACGTGGCGCGCGAGCTCAAGCTGCTCTCCGAGCTGGGCTTCATCCAGGGTGAGCCGGCCTCCGCCTGACCAGACTGGACACTCCTGGCCTGCCCTGCCCTGTCTGTCCGTGCCCCTATACGCCTGCGTGTCTTCCTGTCGGTGTATTTTTTTTATGCCTGTCTGTCTGTATACCTTGCTTCCTGCCTACCTGTCTGTCTGTCTGTCTGTCTGTATGCCTGCCTGCCTATTTGTCTGTCTGTCTGTCTGCCTACTTGTCTGTCTGTCTCTCTGCCTGTCCGTCTGCTTGTCTGTATGCCTGTCTGCCTACCTGTCTGTCTGTCTGTCTGTCTGTATGCCTGCCTGCCTATTTGTCTGTCTGTCTGTCTGCCTACTTGTCTGTCTGTCTCTCTGCCTGTCCGTCTGCTTGTCTGTATGCCTGTCTGCCTGCCTGTCTGCCTACCTGTCTGTTTGTCTATCTATCCTTCAGTCTGTCTGTCTGCCTACCTGTCTGTCTGCTTGTCTTTCTGTCTGTTTGCCTCTCTGTATGTCTGTGTGCCAGCAGACAGGCTAGATCAGGGCACATGACAGAGCTGTTTCCTCCTGCCCTGGCATGTCTATATGCCTGTCTGTCTGTCTGGCTGTGTACCTGTCTTTGTCTTTATCTGCCTTGCCTGCCTGTCTGCCTGTCTGTCTGTCTGTCTGTCTGCCTGTCTGCCTCTCTGCCCCTCTGTGTGTGTGTGTGTGTGTGTGTGTGTGTATGCCAGTAAAGGAACTGGAGCAGGACACAGGCCCTGACTCACACACACACAGCCCTGACACAGAAACGAGCTCAAGCGGCATTAGGCCGACTCAGACCCACAAGCCCCTCCAGAGAGCGGCTCTGTGTTTGTTCTCACTAATTGGTACCAGCTCGCACAACAGTTGACTTTTGAAACGCGCCCGGAACCGGGTCTGGTGTTGATCAGACACAGATCCGTCAGATCCTCCTGGACCACAGCTCATCTAGAGTCAGCAGCTGCTGGGATTTGATGGGGTTCTAGGTTCCGTTCCCACAGAAGAACACTTGACACTGAAGAACATTCTGTAGAACACTTCAGAACAGTCAGACCACTGACTCTGATGAATGACTTGGCTGAGCCCTATAAAGCAGGCTTGTACACGATTACACGTGATTAGCAACACACGTCCTCTTAATGGATCCAAATACTGACTTCGTGTGTGTGTGTGTGTTCACAGTCAGATGACTCTGACTCTAAAGTACATTTTCTGTACTTTTGTTTTTTAACAAAAAACTACATTTCCCATCAGCCCCTCTGGCACCTGTGATTGACACCCAGCGCACCCTAGCCTACGATCAGCTGTTCCTCTGCTGGCGGCTGCCGCAGGAGTCCTGTCCCGCCTGGCACTTCTCCGTGGAGTACCGACGCCGGGGCGTGGTGCCCGGGGGAGGGGTCAGGGGCGGGGTCCGCGGCGGATTGGCCGCCGCCCGCTGGGGCTGGCAGCGATTGGAGGAGGTGAACGGCAACAGTGCGGTGATTGACAGGCTGGAGATGGACAGCGTGTACGTGCTGAGGGTGAGGGGCTGCAACAAGGCGGGATACGGGGAGTACAGTGAGGAGGTGTATCTGCACACTCCACCAGCTCCAGGTGAGAACACACACACACACACACACACACACACACACACACACACACACACACACACACACACACACACACACACACACACATACATATATATGGGCATACACTCACATGTACACACACACACACACACACACACACACACATGTGCATACACTCACACACACATGTGCACACACACACACACACACACACACACACACACACACACACACACATACACATATGTGCATATACTCACACACACACAACCTACAGTAACTGTCTCTCTCACACAGACACACACACAACCTCTCTCTTCTCTCTCTGCACTAACTCACATATCCATATCCGCAGTCTATTTCTCTCTAGGGTCATCAATAAACATTCTGCTACTCATGTTACCGGTCACCCATGATCACTAACTCATCTCTCTTTCTTTCTGCCCATCCCCATCCTTCTCTCTCTCTCTCTCTCTCCTTTTATTTCCTCTCTTCTCATCATCAGCTCAAAGGGCCTTTCCATCCATGTTCCACCCCTCCTCTTCTTGTTCTCCACTCCTTTTTGTTCTTTTTTTCCTCCCTCTCTCTCCCACACCTCCTCCTCTTCCTCTCTCCTTTCTCTTTCCTCCATCCCTCTCTTCTCCTCCATCCCTCTCTCTCTCTCGTCCTCTTCCTGTTCACCACTCTTCTCTTCTTCTCCTCTCGCTTTCTCTCCCATACCTTCTCTTCCTCAGTCCTTTCTCTCTCCCATCCCTCTCTCCTCCTCCATCCCTCTCTCTCTCTCGTCCTCCTCCACCTCTTCTCCAGAGGACGAGGGTGCCGCTCCTCACTTCCTCTCCACCTCTCTCCACCTCCGTCAGCTAAGTCCTCTCTCTCTTCTTTATGTTCTGCTACACACCGTTACTCGCGGCTACATTTGCGGACCATTCACGCTGCAACGTAACGGCCTGCCGTGGTCCTTTTGAGTCTCGAGGCCAGTCTCACGTTGGTCTGTGCAAACAACATTAAAGTGTGCACTCTCAACATACCATGTTATGATGATGAATGTTCTCCCCTGTGAGGTCCTCCAAGGCATGAGTTGGCCTGTGTGGACAACATACTGTAAAGAAAGCTCTAAGTGCCCTGTAGTGGATGAAGTAGTGGCCTATATGATTGTGGTCACCAAAAAATGTGTAAAAGACATAACTGTCATTTCCAAACGATTAGCTGCGGCTTACACATTGATTTTGCACAATTTTTGCACAAAAAAGAGGTTAATACACGAGGGCAGTTAAATATGGTATTATTATGTTTTTGTTTTCTTTTAACCTGCATAAAACACTGTCCTGCGGCTTATACACAATGTGGCTAATATGCAGGAAATTACCGTGACCCCTGCTGTGTAGCATACAACACTATTCGAATTGTGCGTACGCAGTCACAAACACATATAGTGCGGTGAGTGTGTGAGAACTATCTCACAGACACTCACACACACATAGTTCAGTGACAGGGCGGCTGGTGTTGGGAGACGAGGCTTGTAGCCCAGAGATGTGGTCAGGCGCTCGGAGCATCTCGTCGTCCCTCCCGCTGCTCTGTCCCCCGTGTCTCCGCTTCCTCCCGCGGTTTACCTGCCGCCACTAGACGGTGGGAACAATCCTCTTCCTGTGCTCTCATGTTGTTTCCAAAAGGCCTGTTGTTGTTGCCCCCTGCTGTTCCCCTAGTGAACCAACCCCCCCCCTCCTGCTCCTCCCCCTCCTCCTTTCTTTCCTCTCCTCCTTCTAATCCTCCCTTCCCTCTTTTTTTCCCTCTTTGGCAATAATGCTCCTGGCCCCAATGGACCTGCCCTCTGTTACTGCCCCCTCGTCCCCCCCTTCCTCTCCTACCTGCCCCCTTGCCCACCCCCATCTACCCCCCTGGCCCCTTGCCTCCTACCTACCCCCCCGCCTCCCTCCTCTACTCCTCCTACCTGCCCCCCCGCTCCCCCCCAGTCTTGAACTTCTACCTGGACTCTCGCTGGGGTCTCCATGCCGACCGGCTGGTGGTGAGCAAGGAGCAGCGCTGCGCGCGGAGCATTCCGGGCCTCTCGCTGCTGCAGGCGGCCGACCGCGCCCTCACTTCCTGTCACCTGACCGCCGACCTGCTGGTGGGCGACGTGGCCATCACGCAGGGCCGACACTACTGGGCGTGCTCAGTGGAGCCCGGCTCCTACCTGGTCAAGGTGAGACCGCCATCACAAGGGGTGTGTGTGTGTGTGTGTGTCAGTGTGTGTGTGTGTGTGTGTGTGTGTGTGTGTGTGTGTGTGTGTGTGTGTGTGTGTGTGTGTGTGTGTGTGTGTGTGTGTGTGTGTGTGTGGGGGTGGGGGGGGGTTAGACTGTGGTATGCTGAGGCTTGTGGGAGCATTATGTTAGCGTTATGTTAGCGTTATGGGGAAGTCATTAGCGGGATGTGGGTGGTTTTAATACACACATCGCACATTTGACAGTTTTTGCAGATATGTTGAAATGCGAGAGTCTTGGCACACAGCAGCATGGTACTGCCCCACTGCGGTCTCCAGTAC
>NC_085017.1:10341493-10348993 GCF_963854185.1 Sardina pilchardus
TTTCAAGTCCAGATATGAATATCAACATGTGTCGGTAATAGCTCCCATATTGCTGCGAGCGCAGACCCAAGGAGTTGCATGGTAGGTATGTTCCTACCACCGCCACCACGCTCCTTTGAGAAAATACGAAGCTAAAAAGAGGTGCGGCAGAGAGAAAGAGAGAGAGAGAGGGAGAGAGAGATGAAAGAGAGTTGGGCGGAAGGTGAGGGGAGCGAGGGGAGCCAGCGTGTGGTTTTGTCATGTCGCACGGCGCAGTGAAAGGTTTACTCGGCCAGGGAGGGGTGTTAAAGCTGCCGCCTGGGCCTCCATTGCAGCCGATCGCTCATGTCAACAGCGCCGCAAAGCAAACACGAGACGTCCCCACTCCTGTTTCCGCTGCACCTTCTCACCTTCCTCCTCTCCTCTGCGCTTCCCTCTCTCTCTCCCTCCATCATGTCTCTCTCATTTCTCTTCCTCTCTCTCTCTCCCTCCATCATTTTCTCTCTCATTTCTCTTCCTCCCTCTCTCCCTTCTTTCTCC
This sequence comes from Sardina pilchardus, assembly GCF_963854185.1. Classification (NCBI taxonomy): domain Eukaryota; kingdom Metazoa; phylum Chordata; class Actinopteri; order Clupeiformes; family Clupeidae; genus Sardina; species Sardina pilchardus. The sequence goes on from NC_085017.1 coordinate 10,342,013, forward strand.
TCTCTTCATCCCCCCTTCCTCCCTCTCTGCCTCTCTCTCCTTCTCTCTCTTCATCTCTCCCTCCTCCCTTTTCTTTCTCTTTGTTCCCCCTCCTTCCTTTTTCTTTCTTTCTCCTTTTCCATCTCTCTTTCCTCCTTCCTCTCTAAGTACCAGGAGCTTCTGTCCTCTCTCTCTCTCTACCTCCCTCTCTCTTTCTCTCTCTCTCCATCCCTCCCCCTCTCCCTCTCCATCCCCCCCTCTCCCTCTCTCTGCGTATCCCACCTCTCTTTCCTAGTCCAAATCCGTAACAGATTGGGTTTAGGCTGGCTGGAGGTATGCAGCCACCACAGTGACCTGCGGGGCCAGGGGGTGCGGGCGTAATCCTCCCACAAACGCAGGCAGGGCGCTTTTTAAATACCTCCAAAGATTTACGGGTATTTAACGCTCACGATTATCATTTCATCGGCCAGGAGTGAGTGAGTCTGTGTGGGTATTAATAAGTGTACTTTTATGTGTGTGTGTGTGTGTGTGTGTGTGTGTGTGAGAGTGAGTGGGTGGGTGTATCTGTGTTAAGAGTAATTGTGTGTGTGTGTGTGTGTGTGTGTGTAACTGTGTGTGTGTGTGTGTGTGTGTGTGTGTGTGTGTGTGTGTAAAGGGGCATTCCCGGAGTCGGCTTAAGGGAGTCGGACCACCATATCTACAGACGACATGAGGGATGATTTAGTGAAGTCCCGCGCCCTTGTACCCCACAACGTGTTATAAGTCCGCAGACCACCCCGGCCATCTGCTGCTGGACGGAGCCGCCGCCCGGTGGCATGCCAAGCGTGCGTGTAAAGGCTTTAAAGTGCTTCCTCGCCTCCTTCTCTAATAGACTAGCGGCGGGTAATCGCCACTTGGCCGTTTGACGGCTACTCTCGCTCCTCCGACCGGCCCCGACCGACTTGCGGCTTCAAAGCCGCGCGGGGCCACTGGCTCCGAGTGGAACCGATGGAAAAATACGGGTGCCTATAAGGCTCTCCCGGTGCCAACAAAAAGAGACCAGACCAGGATACGGGCAGAATGCATTTTTCACACTTCGGCTGACAGTTTTCCAATTTTGGGATTGGGAGCTAGAGAGTGTTATTGGGAAGTGTTGAGAGGCGTTCCGTCTCGCTGTGCGTAGCAGCACACAGCATCTGGCTCCGGTACGGACGCCTCGCCGCCAGTCGGGCCCACAAGCACGTCCAACTCAGCCACGATCTGGTCGCTTATCGACCCACGCAGGAACGCAGGAACACACACTCTCTGCTAATGAAGACGTGTATTGAGAAGGCTGATGTGAGTTTGTGCGCGTAGATCACTAGCTTCAATTGAGTTTATGTAACCGGGAGCATCAGCAGCATCACTGTGTGCATGGTACCTGTTGTCCTGGGCTGTCTGGGGCCGTCTGAACAAGCACTGCTGAAGGGTGTGTTCCCTGTGTGTGTGTGTGTGTGTGTGTGTGTGTGTGTGTATGTGTATGTGGGAGACAGATGGAGAGAGAGAGAGAGAGAGAAATCTGAAGAGTGAGTTTTCCTGTGTGTGTGTGTGTGTGTGTGTGTGTGTGTTTCTCTATGCGTGGGAGACAGACGGAGAGAGAGAGAGAAAAATCTGAAGAGTAAGTTCTCCTGAGTGTGTGTGTGTGTGTGTGGGAGAGAGTAAGCTGAAGAGTGATTTCTTCTGTGTGTGTGTGTGTGTGTGTGTTTGCCTGTGTGTGTGAGAGAGACGGAAAGAGAGAAAGAGTAAGCTGAAGAGTGATTCCTTCTGAGTGTGTGTGTGTGTGTGTGTGTGTGTGTGTGTGTGTGTGTGTGTGCGTGTGTGTGTGTAAGAGAGAGAGAGAGAGAGAGAGAGAGAGAGAGAGAGAGAGAGAGAGAGAGAGAGAGGAAGGACTCTGGTTGTTTGGGGTTCCCAGTCTGGGATTAACTCCTTCCCACCCAGTAGGTTTCGGTAAGCAGCTTTAGTCATGCTGCTTCTGGAGTCTGGAGCTTTCCTGTCCGACAGGAAACACATTGTCGGAACGGCCACGGAGGGAAAAAACGAAATCTGCGTTCTGAACCTTGGGCTCTGGTCTCCACTGGAGCTTCCCAAGGCTACATCCTGAAACAACAGTCACATTTATTCACCCTGCACCTGCAGCTATGCAGTATATCTGTTGCTAAGTCTCGCTCGATAACAGCACATTTTTGCGGGCATGGCATCAAACGACAGAAAAACAGCACACAGTGGTGCGGGTTGGCACAACATGGAGCAGAAGGGGGGGAAAATTGAGCTGAACCATCACAATGGTCTCGTTTCCACCTGCGCTGAAAGCTGACAGCAGTGCGCCATGACGGCGTTGAGTGAGAGCGGCGGCTCTCGACCAAGAGGGCTCAGGACCCCTACGCCCTACGGGGGGCTCTGGGGGTTGCCAGATTTTGTGAAAGAATAACTTTTTTTTTTAATTCTACCTGAAACCATCACTTTTCATCTGTTTTGTTTGACCTCCATTTCATTCCAAACAGCATTGTCAGCTCACAAAGACAGTCTAGTCTGGATAAGCATCAGTAAACTGGCCATCTAAATCTAACTCCAATCTAAATCTAATCTAAACGCACAGCAGAAAAAAATGAAATGGTTGGGGTGAACGGATAAAATGGATGGAGAGAATGAGTTAGGAGAGAGATGTTTTTGGCACTCTGTGTGCTGGGGTTAAGCATCGGTGCAAGAGGCCTCCCTTTAACTTGGATGGGCGGAGGACTCCATAGCAACTACAGCCAGGTCAGCAGCATCAATACACTTCACTTGACTTTGCAATTAGATGCTTGCCTGTGAACTCTTATGCTTTGGTCTTGCACTTATGAACTGCACAAAGGCAAATTCCTTTCAGCGTAAACTCATTGATGTGCCAATAAATTGTTGAAACTATGGACTGGGGATGCTGAATGCATAAAAACAAACATGCTTATTGTTCCAAGGACACAAACACATGCACACACAAACACACACACTCACACATACACACACCGATAAACACACACACACACACACACACACACACACACACACACATATACACACCCGCACGCAGGCAAACACATACACACACACACACACACACACAGATAAACACACACACACTTAAACACACCCGCACGCACGCACACTCACACACACACACACACACACACACACACACACACACACACACACACATATACACAGACACACATAAACATACACACCCATACAGATTCCCCTCCACTTCACCCCTGTATTTGTTGCATCAGAGCCTGCCGTGTTTGTTATTAAATTGATGAAGCGAAAAGAATAGGACCAGTAGGAATAAAAAAAAGAGAGAGAGAGGAAAAAAATCAATCAGCTAAATGTTTGGTAAGCGGATTGAGCGCGGGGAATCAAGTTGAGGGGTGGTCTCCCCCTGTGCAGTAAATGAGGAGTGACAGTAATACTGGAGCGTGTCCATATGGCCACAGACTACACACAGGAAGGAGTGCTGTCATGGGTGGAGAGATGGGAGATTTAACCCTCGCAGCGCCAAAGCCTCAAGCGCTTGGGACAGAATCGCCCATGCTAGATTTATTCTGTCTGGCGACAGAATAGTAAAAGATCCCTCAAAGTAAAACATCTAATAATATCTCAAGGATTATGTTTTTTAATAATAAATTCATACACTGTGAATCAAATATGCTGTGCATATAATATATATTGTCATAATACATTACTGAGGCTGTTGCTATTTCCTTGATACATATGCTGTTGCCTTGGGCTAATGCATTGCAAAAGCCATTGTCTGTTTATATTCTGAAGCTTGATTGCTTTTTGGAACATTTCTGACATTTCTGTGTTTTGCACGAACGAGATAAAATATGTCAAAACTGCTTAAATTCAAAGGGTGTTTTTAACCAGCTCCATACATTGTTTAAATTCTTGCACCCTATCTGATTCCAAACACGTGATAAAAGCAGCCGGTGATTCTCATAGCCGAGGCCACTTGGCCTTTGTATGTCTCTCGGTGTCGCAGTTTTCGGCCCGAATCTGAGCTCTGTGTTTATCATTTGACAGTAAAACATACAGATTACATTGGTGCTCAGTTACCGCGCCGTAAAGCAGAAACATCACTGCGCCACTGCTGCTGCCGCCGCCCGCCAGCAACCCCAGACGTCTTCCCAGGGAGTTCCTTTTTCCAGCGCCGCTATTGACTTTCACCGGGGGGTTCGGCTGAAATATGGCTTAACACCACCTGAAGTCTTTTCAGGATGAATGGCGACCGTAATGTTTATCATTCCAGCCGGGGCGCTTTGCGGGGAGCCTCAGGTGTCTGGGGGGGGGGGGGCGCCTTCCGCTCTAATGGCTTTATCAAACACGGCCAGCGTCCGAGCTGTTACCTACATGAGCGCGGAGGGGCCCGCAGCCGGGACGGAGGTGTGTAACTTCAGATGGGGACCGCCAGCCGGTACCCATAAGTCACGGAGTGGAGGGGGGGTCAATACGGCCCCCGTGGCGGGGGCCCCTGAACGGCCCGGGTGGGACCTCAGATGATGGAGGGTCTGTGTTAAAGATCGTCTGGTGTGGGGGAGACACCTTTCTCGGTGCGGTCGTGAGACGTTTCCTGTGCCGTGTGTGTGTGTGTGGTTTTTTTTCGTAGTTCGCGACGAGGCCCCTTCTCTTTGCGCTAGTGTCAAACTCGCACGGCCGAATCGTGACAGTACTCGCCGAACCCCCACCCATCCACCCTGCTCTCCCCTCCCTCCACCTACCACCCCCGACCCCGACCCCCTGGAACAGTAAAAATTCCAGGTTGTGAATGGAGGGGCATCTGGGGGTTGTGGTGTGTGTGTGTGGGGGGGGGGGCGGTGGTAGAGGGCAGGGGGGTTGACTTGTGCACATGTTTCCAGGAGCCCTCTGTCAGAGCCAGCTGTGCATACATCAGAACACAGTCAATGTGCTCCCACAAGGAGATAGAAAGAGCAGAAGGGATGGGGGGGGGGGGGTAAACGACAAAGAGAGAGTGACAGAGTGAGTGAGAGAGAGAAAAAGAGAAATTGGAGAGAGAAAACAGAGAAAGAGTGAGAAAAAAGACAGAGAGGAGCTGAGGGAACTGAGTAAAAATGAACAGACTAGAGAGAGAAGAGAGAGAGAGAGGAAAAAGAGAGAGATAGAGAGAGAGAGAGAATGGGAGTCCAGTCAGTTTTAATACATTTCCACTTTGTCTGAGAGTAAAAAGATCAAGAGAAGATAGACCAAAGATAATTAAGACAACAAGATTACAGGAGTTAGAAGGAGATTGGAGTTAGAGAGAGAGAGAGTTAGGGATGGATGAGGAGAGAGGGAGAGAGTTCATGTGTCCAGACGAATTTAGGGGAGAGACGCGGGAGGGACAACAGATACGAGGCAATTAGAGGAGACGAGGTCAGCTCGTCTGGACACTGTGACAGGGGAGGACTGGGCTGGACATCTCCTCCCTGCTGGTGTCTCTTCGCCACGTCTCCGTCTCCACCTAGATCGATTACTGTGTCAACACTGACCCCCATCCACCCTCACCTCCACCCACTCCCTCCCCTAGGTCAGAGGTCAAGCGCTGGCAGGTGCTGGAGAAGGGGGGGGGGGCTTTGGAGGAGCTCAGCTATCCCTGGGGTCAGTGGTGCAGCCGGGCAGCGGAGACTCTGGAGCTCCCCTGAGCTCCCTGGGTCCCCACAGCAGCGGTCCACTCTCCAACACCCTCTCCACACACACACACACACACACACACACACACACGCACACACACACACACACACAGAGGCACACACACACACACACACACACACACACACACACACACACACACACAAACACACACATACGCACACACACACACACACACACACACACACAAACACACACATACACATAAACACACACACACACACACACACACACAAACACACAACCCCCCCCCACCCCCTGCTGCGGCCCAAGCCAATCAGTGTCAGCAGGGAGAGGAGTGGACGCAGACGTCCGTCCAGCCCTGACCGGCCCGCCCGCCCGCCCGCCCGCCTGCCGCAGCTGTCAAAGCCGGCTGACACGACACAGACGTGTGGGAGACGGAGAGATGAAACGCGCCACAGACGACAAGAGAGAATGGACAGACTACAGAGGACTATAAGGACAAACAGATAGAGATAACCAACGGAGAGATAGAGACGGAGAGAGACAGATGCAAGTTACCGTGCTCTGACCTAAAATGGTCACTGCACACCAGCAGCAGCTCCTAAAGTCCTTTGGCCTCTATCTTTTCTCTATCAATCCCTGTTATTACTGAAGTTTGTCTATGTAAAATAATACAATCCCATAATACTACTGTTATTATCCTATTATACTGCATTTTTATACCCTACGTTATTATTTTCAATGTCTTCTCTGCTTTGTGTTTCTGTTTGACATTTCCCTTTGTTTCACAACATTGTTTATATATGATATTGATATAGTTTAATATAGGGCAATGTCATGCACTTTATGAGTGCATTTATACTCGGCCTTACAGAAACGCATCTGGCACGATAGACTAGGGGAGAGGAGTGCACCATCATATGGATATGTTTCAGCTCTCGTACTGTTTAAGCTGCGTTACATGCTCCATTAACATCAGCGACACGTTAATATATCATAACTTGTCATGCTTGTCAGTTTCGCTTTTTGTGCCATACAGACTCCCCCTTTGTCCGACAATATCAATGTCACATGTCCGAGTTTTGGGAAATTCATTTTCTGAGCCGATTTTTCATTCTGCTCCTCGCATTAATTCAGCCACCAACCAGATGTTTCCATCCCGGAGCTTTTTCTGCCGAGGGGGGCAAAGTGATCCGTGCATGTCTAGGTTTCGCAAAACCAGAGAGCCTCGCATGCGATGCCCGTTCGCTTGTGCCTTGTCTGCACAGAGGGCATTAAAACTCGATCTAATCGTGTTTCAGGGACGTCGATGCCGTGCCCTTTGTCCCAGATATCCCG
>NC_085017.1:10353993-10363993 GCF_963854185.1 Sardina pilchardus
ATGACGTCACTATCTTGCGACAGCGACACTACCAGAAGTGGTGAGCTGGCTTAGTCTATGAGTCTATCTGGTAAGAAATCGGATTAATCCTGTAACTGTTTGCTTTTATACTGAAATAGGATGCAATATATTCTATTTATCTGTGTATGTGTTTTATAGTAGGTAAATGGAAGCTGTAAATATGCTTTCATCGAAGATACGCTAAAACGGGAACTTGGGTGAAGCTGGTTTGTTTTAGCTAACAGCAACATTAGCAGCAATGTCGAGCTCTTTGAATGAAATCTCGCCACAAGTTCTGTTGAAAATTACATCGGCAGAGACCTGTAGTCTAATTCATCCCAAACTGCCGTACCTTTGGTTAATCACAGCCCGAGGTGTTGCCTTTCTTTAACCTGATGTAAATGCGTCACTACACGGTGATGTCAGGATTTGTCGTTCATTCACCTGTTGGCTGTTTCTCAGCTACTGCTGATGGAGGTGCCGTCCATTTATTAACGTTATCAAACCAAGCTAAAGCTGTCGTGTTTGTTTTGTCATAATTTGCTCTTTTTCTCTTTTTCTCTTGTCTTGTGGGGACATGTCTAGTTTCATAGTTGTGTTGTCCCACGAATAACCCCATCATGACCAAGCTGCTCGAGTGGCTGTTTGGGGTGTCCCTGATCGGCGTTGCCTGGGGACTGGTGACCTTTGACCTGCTGGACCTGAGGTTGCCACCAGTGTACCGGGAGGTGGCGTGGCCGATGCCAGTGTACCTGCTGGTGGCCTTTGGCTGCTACTCACTGGCCACAGTGGGCTACCGGGTGGCAACTTTCAACGACTGCGAGGACGCTGCCAAGGAGCTCCAGGCACAAATCCAGGAAGCCAAAGAGGACCTGAGGAAGAAAGGATTAAAAATGTGAGACGACAGACTCTTGAGACCGTGATGCACGTACACACTGACTGACTCACTCACTCAGGCATGCACTTACTCATATAACACACACACACAAATACACACACACACACACACAGTTCATAAGAAGATTTTTGTCTCATGAATACACACACGGCGCAGTCACCACATGGACATAATTTGCTAAGAGACATTCATGTGTTTGCCAGCATCAGTTTCATGAACATTTTTTATAAGTCCTGGCACAGCAATATAGAAAAAATCATGAGCTACGGAGATTTGTGAGATCGTTACTTATTATGCTGCGGCTGCGATAACGAGACTGTCCGCTGTCCAAAATATGTGTCCGTCTCAGCTACTCGTGACCACCCCTTTTCTAGGAGTGCTGTGGGCGGGCAATGAGAGACACTCGTACGCCGCTAACGCGACGGACTGTTATCAGACAGAAAGCACTCGCCCTCCAGCCAAGTCCCGCGCACTAGTTCAGGGCATGAATATTAAGCTGAAGCTGGGAGGAGATGTGTGGGTGGGGTGAGCTGGCCTCTCTGGAGGGCTTACACATCTTATTAAGTCAAATAGCTGTGTGGTTATGCTAATGAGGGCCGAGTGTAAGGTTACTCTGGAATTAGACTTTCTGATGTGGCCCAACGGAGCTGTTGTCCTCCGCGGCTTCAGCGGTGCTCGGGACGGAGTCCGCATTCCGCATGTGTCCGAGAGTTTCACTCTTGCTCACTGTCTCTCTTTTGCTCTCTGTCTCTCTCTCTCTCTGTCTCTCTCTCTTTCTCTCTCTCTCTCTTTCTCTCTCTCCCTCTCCCTGGCATAGTGGGTAGCTGTTGCTCTGTGATTAAAAGCTCCCTGTTGAAAATGATGTGTGTTCAATGAATGATGGCCCCCCCATAAAGTCTGCTCTGACCAGCATTTGAGTAGACTGGTCTCCGTGATGGAAAAGTACAAATTGTCCTCCTGTGATACTCTAGATGCGCGTCTGAGGAGACGAATACATTAACAATGCTTCCATTTCGCAGGGGGTGGTGTGTTTGGCTCGCAGAACCCTAATCCCGCAGCCACTAACTGCACAACACGCCGGCTAAATTTGTCCAGTTTCAGGATTAATCTGATATTGTTGGCCGCTTAGCCTGTCGGCCTCTTCCAGTATCCGAAATGGGAACCAAGGGCCCCCTGTTATGCAGTCCCCTGCGGAGTCCAAACAAAGACTGTTTTAAGAACCGCTCGTTATGGGTTGGAAACAACCTACCAGTCGTCAGGGCGATGGTGATGGGGTGATTGGGTGAATAGGTGGATTCGACTTCATGTAGCCGTCTTAAAGACGACTGCAGACGTGATTATTTCTGAGATTTCTGATACGTTTTCAACCATGACGTATGCACAACTCCGGTTGGAAAAAGTATCAGAATGTCAGAAATAATCACGCCTGCAGTCGTCTTAAAGACGGCTACATGAAGTCGAATTCACCTATTGGGGGACAGGGGGAGGGGGGAGCACTTGTCATGTTCCTGAGCTCAAACTCCACCTCAGGAGTTGAATGGCTGCCATTTAATCTCAGGGGCGGTGGAGATGGGGTGATTGGGGACGGGGGCGGGTGGGGTAAGTAGGGGCACTTGTCATGTTCCTCGGCTCAAACTCCTGAGCCATTTAATCTCTGTGATATCACGCCCACGTCTCTGGGCGGTGGAGGGAGAGCGCATGTGGGCCACAGCGAGCCGGGACGTGTTCACCCCGAGAGAGAGAGAGAGAGAGACACCAGAGGGCCTCCGAGCAGAGCAGAGATCCTTTTAGAATGCAAACGCTCCTCTGAAGTTAACACACCCACACACACACACACACAAACACCCCACACACACCCACACCTACCTCTCGGTCCAGACCGCACCAGCTCCGGGGCTTGTTTGGAGTTTTGCTGGAGCCTGCAGCCCCAGCTGGGATCCAGCCTTTCTTTTTTATATGGCATAGCTTTGTATTGAGTGTTGTGCTAAATTCTGACTCGCAGATGTTGGACGGACGTGCTCCTCGTCAGATACTCTCACAGGGATGTGAATAATACCGTCAGTCAGTCACCACTAAATGATTAGCAGGCACGGCAAGTTTATTTAGTGCATTTCATACACGGGTAATTTAATGTGCTTCACATAAACAAAAGCAAAGAATAGTAAATAAAAGCAAAAAGGGTAATAACTGTTTAAAAAGTACATACAATAGAATAATGAAGACATAACTGTGAGTGCAACTGATTAGCATCTGAGAGCATCAGACTAGATTTGAAAGTGCCAACAGTTGGGGGGCATTTTTTATGTGTCATTTGGAAGTTTGTTCCAAAACTGTGTCCTGTGTCCTGAGAGATTTAAACATAAGCATTATGAGAGCTCTAGCAGCTGAATCTTGCATATCCTGAAGCTGTTTGATGGTCTTTTTGGGGTAGGCCTGTAAAAAGCCCTGTGCAGTAATCAATTCTGCTGAAGATAAATGCATGAATGAGCTTTTTCTAATTCATGTTGTGACATAAAGCCTCTGGAAGGCTTTGGAAGTTTGGCAATGGTATAGTAGTAAAATGCTTTAATTATTTGTTTCACGTGGCCACTACATTTTAATCCACTGTCAATTTTAATCCACAGTAGATTTTTAACAGTATAATTTGCTTCCAACACTTTGTGTCAAGAAGTGGCAAGTCTGTCCTCCTTTTTAAAATCACACATGATTACTTCAGTTTTTCTTTCAACTGAAAGCAATTTTGAGACATCCAATTGTTAAAGATCTTAGGCTGTCATCAAGATACATGGCTGTGTAACAACGCTGGATCTGGGGAATGCATTTATTTAACCTTTATTTTTATGACATTTTGTCCCTATAAGAGATTGATGATCCAAATCTTTCGGGAGAGAGACCTGGCCAAAACGAGTGTGTGCATAAACAACAAAGCAGGGCACCAAGTGGACAAGCAACATAAACACGAAACAAAACCTGAATAAAACGCATGAGGGGAACAAAGGAGAACTATGCGAGACAAAATAAATACGCTGCCGGGGAAAAATGAAAGGGATGTGCCAGGATCTAACCACAGAGATACAATTTACACATTAAACCCTGCAACACCGACGTTGGCCCGAGGTGCTGGTAAAAAGCCCTAAGATGGTGGTTGAAAAAAAAAAAGTCTTAAAATCACCAAGCGAGGTATGAACGCTGTAATTTCAGACTTTCTTTCTGGAGTGCATTTTGGAGACGGAGGAGCCAATTTCAGGGTCTGTCTCCAAACCGTCTCTTTTGTTCCTGCACTGGGCATGCAGGCTCGTCACGGTGTATACACTTAAAGAACGAATGGTTGCATTCAAATCTGAGGTGATAAGAAAGCCAACAGTAATGTAAACAGTGCTACACCCTGGGGGCATGAATTGAAAGATGCCTGCACGGCATAGCACTGTAGGTGCCTGGCTGCTTTAGCTGTTAGCTTAAGCCGCAGCAACTCAATCTAGGTAGCACCAATCTTTAAAAATAAATAAATAAGTAAAAATGTGGCATTGACCGTACTCGGTGACCTCAAGAAACAGAAATCTGTGTAAAAAATGGCTGGAATTCTCCTTTAAGGTGCTATAATAGAACAGCCTTCTTACAGTCACAAGTGGCAGGTTTGTCAGTTGTATAATATAAAGTAGGCTGTGTACAAAGTTAATCATCTGTGTCCTACATGTAATCACACCGCAATAGCCTGCAGAAGCTATTTGGAGAGAGAAGTGCCACTAAAGTGGCATGATAAGTCGACAGAGAAGCAGGCGCTGTGCCTAAAAACAGAAAACCATTTAAAACCCATTTACCACTGTGGCTGAGATGAAAGCGTCTCACTCTAATTGGTGTGAGATTTGCAGCCCTTTACAGTAAGGGAGGAGTGTGAGGTCCCGCGCACGTCACTGTGTGTATTTGTCTGCATGGAGAAACATGAATCTGTGTTGCCACATTTTAAGGTGGTGGTGGTGAGAGGGCCTGCTGTTGCTAAAAATCTATCTGCAATTTGTGTCGGTTTCACAGCCTCTCTATGTCTCTGTTTCTGTCTCTGTCTCTCTCTGTCTCTGTATCTCTCTCTCTCTCTGTCTCTCTGTCTCTTCTCTCTCTCTCTCTCTCTCTCTCTCTCTCTCTCTTTCCATGATCTGTTGTTCCCTGGCCTGTGGTCACCCCCCCGGTCGCAGCTGCCGTCTCATCCTCGCCCCACTGACCTCTGACCCCGTGCTGTCTCTGCGGCTGCTGGACAGGGCCGCGGCCTTAGCACCGTCCAGAGAAAACAGTTATTTTTAAACCTCACATTTTAAGATCGTAAAAACCCATCCAACTGCCGCCTACCTACCGTACAGACAGTCGCACATTACAGCGCAGAATTCCCCCTCTTTTGCATATTCAAGCTCAGCCAAATCCAAGCCACCCAACCCCCCTGCATCCTTTTCCCCGCATCGATTTATCCTCTAAAAAGCGCTTTAGAGTTAATGATTTAGCGGCAAATCTCTGCTTGCTTCAGCGAAAGATGGGGATGTGATTAAAATTCTGCGCAGACAGTAAACATGTATGAGTGAAGCGGTGGCTGCCCAAGCCTGCCCTCTCTGTGTGTGCACAGTGCTGCTACGCTACACATACTCCATGTGGGGCCCCCGCCCTATATGTGTGTGGATTACAGATCACTTCTACTGTGTTTATCCTGCAGGGAGTATTCATTTTGCCACTGTGTGTGTGTGTGTGTGTGTGTGTGTGTGTGTGTGTGTGTGTGTATGTGTGTATTAAACATTTTGCCACTGTGTGTGTGTGTGTGTGTGTGTGTAAGTGTGTGTATATATACATATATAAAACACACACACACACACACACAAACATACATATATAACACAGGTTGTTGTTTGTCGGCTGTGTTGAACGTAGGGCTTGAATCACAGGCCTGACTGTAATATGGCTCTCCAGCCTGCTTGCTTGCACATTTTTATGTTAATGTTTATTTGACTTTAATCTTTCCCTATCTCATACGGTGCCACATGATACAGAGTTCGGTGCAAAAGCACATTACACCGCGCCCATTCATTTGAATACGCGCTCGCTCATACATATTAATTGTATCTGATTTGGACGTGTGTCGAGGGGATTTTTCTAGAAGATTCTCTCATTTATATTCATTGGAGGCGTGTGGTGTAACAGTTGAGTGAGGGTTTAATATTCAAATATCCCTGCGTAAGTGGGGGCCAGGGATGGATGCTAAAGAGTTAAGTGGAAGTAGCTTTGCCTAGAGGATGACTTTCAATGTGCTGGGCTCTCTGAAAATTGAATTTTATTCTTCACTTTTCTCCGAAACCCCCCCCCCCCCCCCCCAACACACACACCCCTTCTGCCAGAGTTTGCTCTTTCCAGCGTAATGCAAGTGTCCCTCTGGTGGGACGTTCCTGTCCAATGAAAACATGTACAGCTATCTACAACTGCAGCCCTCCGAATCTAAAATTACCCAGTGATATTTCCCAGCTTAAATAACACCTCTTACCTCAAAAGAATAATACATTCATTATTGATCTGACAGCCCTGTCTCCAGTTATCCTAACAAAATGTCAAGGACGTCAAGGAAAGAGTGAGAAGTCTATTCATATCCACTGCAGCGGAATGAATGAAATATTACTAAGCAAGGCGCCCTTTGATGAACGATTTATAGGACATCAACACAATTCCTCTCCTATATTTATGAGGTCATTAATACAGATCATTACTTTTCTTCCAACAGCAAACTGTCTCTATAATGGAACGGTTAAATTAAACCCCCGTTGTTGAGGAACAAGATTCTTAGAATCTCAGTGTAATGCAGCTATTTTTCCAAACCTGGAAGAGTGAAGTTGTGTCGTATAGATACAGGGACATAATCCCAAAAATGTGGAAAAAGCGGGGCCTTTTCTTTTTCGTTTGACTATCAATCTGATTGAAATACTTACAAGTTTTATTTTAAAAAACGGGGACATAGGTAGTTCTTTTGTATTTTCCCGGGGACGGGCAACCAAAAACAGGGACTGTCCCCTGAAACCGGGGACGTCTGGTCATAGATACAGATACAGAGATATAGCAATGCTCCTCCTCTCTTTGCTCTTGCGCCATACATGTAAAGCCTACCTGACACTGACAGACTCTGACAAAATTGGAATTGGAAAAATTCTTGAAAGATTGTAGTCTTTTTGAGTAAAGCTTGAATGAGGGGCATTAGTTAAAAGACTACAATCTTTCAATAATCTTTCCCAATTCTTGTCAAATCTGTCAGTGTAAGGTAGGCTTAAGCAGTCTACACATGATGAATTCTAGTCGTAAGACTATCTAAACTGTTCATATGAGAAAGAAACATTTGCTCTGAAGACTGAAAACAACTGTTTCCTGTTATAACTTTGCTCTTTGCAAGGCCACTTCAGATTAACAAGGAAAAAAATGGCAGTTTACATTTCACAAAAGTCAAGACCCTGTTCAAAGAAGTGTTTAGAGCAAATAGCGAACATTAAAAAAAAATATTTAGTCAGCCAGACAAAAATATTTAACATAAGTGCACAGAGAGTTAAGATAAACACCTAGGCAAGAACCTGATAAAAAAAGAGAGAAAAACTTAAATCCAGAAATACCTTTCCCCCAACCCACCTCAGTTAAGTCATTCCCCTGTGTTTCCAGACTTCTATATCATTGTTATACTTATTTAGGCTTTCATCTCCTCGAAATGATACAACTAAAGATTGCTAAGTATGTAGGATGAAAAAAAAAAAACACTTTGCTTGATAAATGACACAATAATGATAATGATTACAGTCCGAGATAACATAGATACCAAAAGTGGATTACCAGACATTAGCAGTAAACTGATATTGTGTAAATCAGACGGTAATCTTAAGGAGGTCTGGACGAGGCAGGGTTTCACCTCCAAGTCGTTTGTCATTAAGGCTTCTAATGAGTTAATTAAATTCCCCGCCAGGAGAGGTTGCTGGCTCTCTCTCTGTAGGTGTTGATGGATGTCTTGAGGATCAGGAATGCCTGAGTTCATCTGGGAGATAAACCTCCCTGCACCCCAATGAAGAGGGCTCTCTTTCTCCCCCCCCCCTCCATCTCTCTCTCTCTCTCTCCCTCCCTCTCTCTCTCTCTCTCTCTCTCTGTCTTTCTCTCTCCCTCTCTCTCTATCCCTCTCCTTCCCTCCCTTTCTCTCTCTCTCTCCTGTGTTCCCCCCCCAGCTTTTTAAATCTCCCTCATGGCTGCTATTCACCTTTCAGTCCGGCTTAAGAAGATCTCAAGTGCATGCTGACATCTCGATACACGCGGCCGCAGAAAGGGGAGCGGAAGAGGCCTCAATAACATATCCCGGGGTTAGCGACCGAGCGCGCTTTTCTTCTCTTCCTCAGGACGATGGGGTTTCACACATTTGAAACTGTTTCTTCTTACTTGCCAGAGAGCCACACGCATTATGTATATGCTGTCATTTAATGCTTATTTTTGTTCACTCTGACATGCACTCACATGCCTAACTGCAGGCTATTTCATAGATTTTTTTTTTCTCTCTCTCTCTGTCAGTGGCCTATGCTGGAACCTAAACTGCTCTTGCACCATTACCCCCCCCCCCCCCCCCACACACACACACACACACACACACGATTACACGCACATGCAAACACACACACACACACACACACACACACACACACACACACACGATTGAACATGCACAGGCACATGCAAGCGCACACACACACACACACACACACACACACACACATATTCTCTCTCTCCCATGTGGCTCCACTTTGGCCCACATCTCAGTCAAGAAAGTGTGTATGCATCAGCATTCTATCCTGGAAACCCACGCTTGGGCGTCCTTGTGTGTGTGTGTGTGTGTGTGTGTGTGTGTGTGTGTGTGTGTGTGTGCACAGAGCCATGTAAAGCAAGTCTTTCTTAGTTTCCTTTGAGCCGTGAGGCCTCTTGTGACATATCTCGTGCTCACGTCCCCGCAGGTTACAACTCACACGGAGCGAGAGGGTCTGTTTTCCCGAGGACCCCAACCACCCACACCCACCCCCAATACACACACACACACACACACACACACACACACACACACAGACACACACACACACCTACACATACACACACACATACACACACACACACACACACACAGTCCCCACAACCTCCTGATCTCTGAACAGGGTTGCACTCTCTAATGTTGTTCAGTTCACACACACACACACACACACGCGCGCGCACACACGCGCATACACACACACACACACAAGTGCACGCAAGCGCACGCATGAAATCCTCCCCCATGTGGAGTGTGCCCTGTGGCATAGCATTGCAGCGGTCTTGCGTATGAAAGGGCATCGCCAGCGAAAACTCCCCTGTGGTGCCATCTGATGCCCATATGCCCGGCGATGCCCACAATCCCCCCCAATCTGTAGACAACTTGACCACCACGAGAATTCCTTTCTCCACGCTGGCTGTTAAGTACAGCCAAATCTCACCCCTCACTAAAACGCACTTTCAGAGAAAGTGTGGCACTTTTTATAGTTTGGTATAGACAGAGCCCCCGCATTGTAATGGGCTGATTACATATAAATGCAACATTACATGCAGCAGTAAGATCGAAAATCATCTGTAATTGCATTTTCAGAGAGAGCTAATTTGGAAAAATTGTATAATGCAAGTACACAATGAAGTTAAGAATTGCAAGCAAAACATTGCTGCTTCTAATCCCTAGCTTTTACATGGCAATATCTGTGTTTCTTTTGTGTTCCTGGAACAGTTGATTGAATCCATAACTGAATATTGTTCTACATCTCTCTCTCGTTTACTGTAATTACGAGAGAACAATAGCTTCGGTCTGACTGCTTTTTCTTTGTGGTTAGTTTCAGGCCTGCGGGCCTTTGAGGTTCAGTCTACCTGCCAGCCTCTGTGTTTTTATTAGTCATAAATACAAGAGAGCGCTAAGGCTTGAGAACTGCGGTCTCTTGTTGTTCTGCTTTGAGGTTCGTCTCTGAGATTTCGAGAAATCTGTTGTTTATCAGCAAAGCGCCTGAAAGACGTTATGAGAAATAATACAAGGCTCGTAAAACAGAGAGAAAC
>NC_085017.1:10368993-10371493 GCF_963854185.1 Sardina pilchardus
CTTTGGCTCATGTGGTCACCAACGAGTCCCAGATAACCGCTGACTCTGGGCCCAGGTCAGAAGAGAACCGGATCCGAGCCAGAACCTAACCAGGACCATCCAAACTCATCGTCGACTCGGGACGTGATTTTCCATGTTTCTGAGCTCTTTGTATTGTAGAGGTCTGTACTTGCTTTGAGTCCTTTCTGGATTTTTTTTGTGGTTTTTTGTTTGTTCTTTAAGTGTTAAGGTTACTGTTCTTCATAGTTTAAGCACTTCTCCAAAAGTTCAGCTTTTGTCAAAATACAAATAAGGGGGAGGGAAACTTCTACAAAAAAAAAAAAAAAGTTTCCCTTGACAAGAGGAAATCCTTCCAGAAAAATACTGACGTCTTGGTTCTCATTAAGGAGAAAAAGGTTGACTACGGCTTTGGGGAACGTATTCCCCATCCCAACCTCTTGTTCCGGAACATTCCTTCTGTACATGTCCCTTTTCCCAGCGGCCTGCACCAGGCTATGGGGAACTGTCTCTGTATGGCCACTACAGGCCACCGTTACTGTAGTCCTCAGAAGACTCAAATCTATGGGATTTGTAGTCTTCTTGGCGTCTCACTGCAGCACAAGCAGTAGTAACACCGTCAGCAGCAGCGTGGAGAGGGAGAGGCTCGATGACGTCACTGCCGAGTTGGCTTTGACACTCTTCAGGACGTCGGGCAGGAGCACAGGTTGATCTGCAGACAAGAGAAGAGAAGAGATGTTAGACAATGCGTCAATGTAGACCAGGGGTCTCCAGCCATTTTCCCTCCAAGAGTTACTTTGAAAAAGTCAACATGGCCGAGTAGTAGCTTCACTGTGAGTTTGATGTGATGGGAACTTTTAACAGGTTTTCCAAGTGACTGTGTTCTCAGATGTATGAACATTTTCTTTCAACCTTTTAGAGAGCTATTCAGAAACCGGAGTGAAGCTACTGGTAGCTCACCACCAGCAACCTGTTGAAGACCCCTGACGTGAGCCATATTAGTGTATTTCAACATGACTAGAGACCTAACTGAAATAAATAGATAGATAGATAGATAGATAGATAGATAGATAGATTGATTGATACCTATCTATCTATTTAAGTTAGGTTATTAAGTTTATGCTGAAATACAATACATGTAAATAGCCAGCCGTGTTTTAGAGAGTGACTATGTTTGTTGCTGTAAGTCAACCAAGTCACTGTGTGCTTGAGCTCACGTTGGAAAACAGGCTAAAGGCCAACACCCACTGGCGACGCTTGACGCGCGTCAAGTGACGCCAGAGTTTAGAACGTTACTTTTAACGGAGCAAAGCTCACTGGCGGCGTCTGACATGCGCCAGCGCCAAAGTTTAGAGACTCTTATTCTATCCCTTGAGCGTGAAATCCACGGCTACGAACGTCGCCGCCAGTGGGATTTGGCCAGCCTTGATTCAGAGAGCGACTACTAGGCTGAAGAGTCTCTGCGTACCTGCTGGGAGTCTGTTGGATGGGTTATGCACACCACCGCCATCGCCACCGCCACCGCCGGTTCCCACGTGAGCTTCCTGAGAACCTGAGAGACAGACGACAGGAACGGTTAGACTTTCATGTTCTCGCTTTTTCTCACATGCTGTAATGGTGCTTGATTAAAGAGCACCACCACCGTGAGATGAGACACGTATTAAAAAAAAAAAAAAAGTGTTTTTCCCAGGTTTGATTTCTGGGGGTGTGTGTGTGGTGTTGTGTGGTGTGGTGTGGTGTTGTGTTGTGCGATGTGGTGTGGTGTTGGCACGGCGACTGCAGACTCACCATCAGACGCCACGACATCCACGCGGAGACGCAGGCACTCTTCGCCATGGTGATGGAGTGGTTTAGCTAGAGAGAGAGAGGAATAGGGTGTTAATTACAGACATGGCCTGATGGGTTTAACCGCTAATCCAGCCTTCACAGCTGCACTCTAGGGGGCTGCTTGTTTTTCCAGTGGGGGGTGATGAGCAAGAGAGAGAGAGAGAGAGGGGGGGGGGGGCACTATGTGAGATGTTTCAAACACTCTAATACCACCGAGCACTCTAATGCCCACTACCCTTCCAGCTCGCACTCTGCCCTTGATACGAGCACCCTTACGCGCCCACTCTCGGCCCGCGATGACCAGACCGGGTCGGGCTGGAGCACAGCCATCCAGCATACTGAGAGCGACTCTGGCAGGAGTGGAGCGGAGCGCCGAGAAGCGAGGAGCGAGGTGCCAGGCGTCTGTGGGCCATGTAGGCCACCACCCACCTCTACCCCCCCCCCCCCCCCCCCCCAACACCGGCTCCGCTCTGCTCTGCTCTGCTCTGTGTGACTCATCCAGGCTGCCGTAGTCTACCCTTCCAAGCACCCATAAATCTAAAAGCAGGGGCAGAAGGGGCAGGAGGGGCGGAAGCAGCGGGCACGGCATACTTTCGAGGGGGGGTGGGTTGTGGCGGAGCGATTGCTCGTATGCCGGGAAGCCGCTTGGATTTTCTCGCCCTCTCTATGACGGATC
>NC_085017.1:10378993-10391493 GCF_963854185.1 Sardina pilchardus
GCATAGACCAACGCACGCAGTAAGCTGTTTCCAAACGTCTCTTTCCATCACGGCCCTCATCTGTAAGCCGTCTCCACCTGGGCTGGGACCCCTGGAAAGGTCGAGCGTTGCTCGCCAAATTACCGGCGTGGCGCGCAAACACAAAATCAATCCACTGAATCAACGCGTCTCTTCGCTCTCCACTGAATCTCATTTCCAGCCTTTTGTTTACACCACTTTAGATTAAGGAGGAATGGAGGCAATCCATTATATGCCTTTGTGTATTTATGAGCCTGCGTGTGTGTGAGTGTGAGTGTGTGTGTGTGTGTGTGTGTGTGTGTGTGAGTGAGTCTGTGAGTGGGTGGGTGTGTGTATGTGTATGTTTATTGGTGTGTGTGTGTGTGTGTGTGTGTGTGTGTGTGTGTGTGTGTGTGTGAGAGTGAGTCTGTGAGTGGGTGGGTGTGTGTATGTGTATGTTTATTGGTGTGTGTGTGTGTGTGTGTGTGTGTGTGTGTGTGTGTGTGTGTGTGTGTGTGTGTGTGTTTGTGCTTGTCTGTATCTGTAGGTGTGTGTGTGTGTGTGGGCGGAAAGCATAATGAGTCCAGCATGGGCCGATTGAGATGCACCGTGGGTCTCGCTTGTGGAGGCATCATCGTTTGTCTGCGTGACAGCTCCTGCTTCCTGCTCCCCTGCTGGCCGTAATGACGCCAGGTGCCTCTAGGGGGCCCTCCTGCGCGCTCCGTCCCTCAATGCCGCCAGACGCCGCAGAGGCAAGCCGGCGGCAGCCATGTGCGTGCAGTCGCCGTGGGAACGCGCTGGGGGCCCCCACTGACAGGCAGAACAAACAGTGTGGAATCGCACTGATCGTATACACACACACACACACACACACACACACACACACACGCACGCACACACACACACACGCTACGCCGCACTGACAAGCTAAACAACAACACCAGCACCATCGCACGATCAGTCACACTTCATACACAATATGCTGGCGTCCTCTCCACATCTTCAATAACATATTAGCATACAATCACTGGGCACGCACACACACACACAGACACACACACAGAGACACACACACACACAGGCTATTGTGGGCTTGGCAGCATTGTTGGCATAGCCTAAGTAAACATGGCGTGGATAATGGCGGCGTCGTATGCACAGACGCGACTGCAGCCTCTCTCGTCGCCCCAGCGAAGTTTATAAAACACGGGGAACGGCCGGCCAGTCACGGAACGACAGGAACGGCGTGAGAGAGAAGAGGAGGAGTGAGAGGAGGAGGAGGAGGAGGAAGTCTGGAGTACAGATAAGGAGGGGGAGAGGAAGAGCAGAAAGTAGGGCTCACAGACTGAACAGCATAAACTGTGTGTGTGTGTGTGTGTGTGTATTGGGGGGGGGGGGGGGGGGTGAGTTAAGGTGAACCAGAGAAGAGGCATTTCAACATTCTGGCTGGACTGAAGATCGACTTGAAATGACCCAAGCGGTCAGGCAGAAGGCCTTACGTCAATCTGTCGAGGTCTTACGGTGAACTTTATTCCACCATAAACCCTTCGGCCTACTTGTCTCGGGACTAGACGGATCGCTGCAGCTTTTTTTTTAATGTTCTGCAAGATCTACGGAGGTGTGTCCAAAGGCCTGCGAGGTGCGCTGTAAATTTGTGCAGGAGAGTGTCCGCTTGCGTGCGTAAGTGTGTGAGAAAGGTATTGTTTATTGTGCGGACAGGAAGTGCTGTTTTCCCGGGAAAGGAGTCCGGCCAGGAAACTCACACACTCCGCGCGGGAAACACACACACACACACACACACACACACACACACACACACACACACACACACACACACACACACACACACACACACACACACACACACACACACACACATACACACACACACACACACAATCGCAACAACTCTGTGAGAACCTTTGGCCCGATTAACTGTCTTACGTATTCAGCCTCCTACCTTCTGTTCCATAGCTGGCAGATCTGCACAGATTACCAGACCTGAGGAATCTACTGAGTCTCACACACATACACACACACACACACACACACACACAGACACACACACACACACACACACACGCACACACACGCACACACACATAGTCACACACACACAGTCTCCTCAACCCAGTCAGTTCCTCATCAGCACTTCCATGAAAATCCCTAGTTATGTTATTTATGTTTTCCAATAAATACATCCTTATCCACATATGCACACAAACAAACACACACGCACACACACACACATACACACACACACTACTCCTTAACCCAGTCAGTTCCTCATCAGCACTTCCATGAAAATCCTTCTTGGAATTCTATAACATTGTTGTGTTTTCCAATAAATACATCCTCTTCTATATGCACACACACACACACACACACACACACACACACACACACACACACACACACACACACACACACACACACACACACACACACACACACACACACACACACACACACACACACACACACACACACACACACACACACACACACACACACACACACACACACACACACACACACACACACACATCAATACCCAGCTGCAAGCTGCAAGCTGTAAGCTCTGAACTCATTGTAACAGATTTCAGCTTTACCGCCAGTGTGTGTGTGTGTGTGTGTGTGTGTGTATGTTGTCAGATCCACTTCGCACCGCTGAGATTAAGAGTCCAGATTACAGAAGAGAAGGGCCTGGGGGGGATGGGACGAGGTGGGGTTGGTAGGGTGGGGTAGGGTTGGGGGGGTAGGAAGGGGGCCTACACCAAAAAGAGGGGGAGGAATGGAGGAGCTTAGCCGGCAGGGGGTAACTGCACACCGTTTCGTGGAAGAGTGGGGCCAGAGGGGAGAAAGATGGAAGAGATAAGGGCTGGAGAGAGAGACAGAGAGACAGAGAGACATGGAGAGAGAGACAGAGAGAGAGAGACATGGTGAGAGAGACAGAAAGAGAGATACATGGAGAGAGGGAGAGAGAGAGAAAGAGGGTGGGAGCAGCCACTATCACTGCTCTCATCTGGGCTTTTACACCTGAAGACACAGGCACAGACTCATCCTCTCTCTCCCTCCCCACAGAGGTCTCTATCCCCCTCTCTCCCTCTCCACAGAAGTCTCTATCCCCCTCTTCTCCTCCTTCTACATTTATAATATCTGACTATCTGCTTCACTCTCTCTCTCTCTCTTCTACTTCTGTCTCTATCCCTCTCTTTCTGTAGTGCTCTCTACATTTGTTGGTTTCTCTCTATCCCACCTACACGTACACACACACACACACACACACACACACACACACACACACACACACACACACACACACAGACAGAGTATTTATTCTCTCTTTTGCGATTCCAAGGGCATGGAGAGCTTTTCAGACAGACTCTTTCAGGGTCACACAGAGCGAGAACGGAGTGGGCAAAGCAAGAGGAAGCAAACGAGAGAGAGAGAGAGAGCGAGGGATAGAGACAAGAGGAGAGGAGAGGAGAGGACAGAACGCACTAACGCCGCAGTGAGTGGGAAACGAGAGAGCCGGGGAAAGGTCGAGGGGAGAACAGCGCTGTACAGAACAGAGAATAGAGAGAAGAGAGAGGGCGAGAGAGAGCGAGAGAGCGAGAGAGAGAAAGGTTGAGGGGAGAACAGCGCTGTACAGAACAGAGAACAGAGAGAAGAGAGAGGGAGAGAGAGAGCGAGGGAAGAACTCGAAAGAACGAATGCGCACTGACTAATGGTTACGGCTGCCAAAACCGATAAAAAGATTGTGCTGAGGGGGAAAGAAAGCATTCCTTTTTCTTTCTTTCTTTCTCTTTCTCTCTCTCTCTCTCTCTCTCTCTCTCTTGCCCTCTCTTTTTCACTTATCCTCTTTCATAGAGAGGGGGTGCAGAGGGGGGGAGAGGAAATAAGTAGGGGGCGAGGGCTTTGAAAAGAGGCAGCATGTAAGGTGGAGATAAAAGGTAGCGGGGGAACGGCTAAGGACGGAGAGGTGGAGGAAGGGGGCAGGCGGAGAAGAGGTGGAGAGAGGGGAGAAAGAAAGAGAGAGAAAAAGCGAGGGAGACAAGAGAGCGAGAGTGGCGGAGGAGTACTGCAGCTGGGGGAATTCATGGGCTGTGTGTGTGTGTGTGTGTGTTCGTGTGTGTGTGTGTGTGTGTGTGAAGGGCTTGGTGGGTCGGTGGGTCGGTGGTCTAAGTACCGGCCTCCCATTCAGGAGCCGAGCAAGTGTCCCCGCGTGAGTGACAGACAAGACAGAGTGAAAGGCACTTCATCAACGGTGAACTTCGACCCCGCCGATCGGTCACACCAGCCCCGGGCCTTTTGTGCGCCCGGGGGGGACGGGCGGGCGGACCGGAGAAGAGGAGCGCGCTAATTTCGGGGGGGACGGTATAACAAAACGGCCATTTATCCGGATGGACGGAACAACAAGCAGGGCAGAGAATGGGAGCCTTTCGGGGGGAAATATGCCATTGAAAATCGCCCAATTTTCTCACAGAGGAGCGAAGAGAGCAAGGGTGAGAACCTTAAGCATGAAAACCCTTCTCTCTGTCTTCTTTAGGGAGACATGGAGACTCAACAAGGTGGCAGACGGGTGAGAAAGTAGGATGAGAGAAAGGAAGGGGAAGAGAGAGAGAGAGAGAGAGAGAGAGAGAGAGAGAGAGAGAGAGAGAGAGAGAGAGAGAGAGGAGAGAGAGAGAAGAGAGGTGAACTTTGTTCTACTAAACTAAACCAGCTTGTATCGGGCATCCTGCCAAAAGAGTGAAGAAAAAAAACGGCAGTGGGGAAAGGGGAGACAGGTACCTAGAAACAAAAACGAGGAGAAAAGGAGAGTCAGGTACGAGGGGAGAGAGAGAGAGGAAGAGATAGAGAAAGAGATAGCGAGAGAGAGCTAAAGGGAGATAGAGGGGGAGGAAGGGAGGAAGAGATAGAGAGAGGGAGAGATAGAGAGAGAGAATGCGGGAAGTTTACTCATAGTAGAGAGGAAGAACGTGAGTAAGACAAATTGAGGTATGCACAGTCAGAGAGTGCAAAGGAGTGAATGAATATCCGCTCTGTGTGTGAGTGTGTGTGTGTGTGTGTGTGTGTGTGTGTGTTGGAGAGAAAGAGAGAGTGTGTGAGAGTGAGTCAGAAATTTGGACCTCAATCTGCACCATGATCTGACCTCCTGCCTGACTGGCACTCCCTGACTTACGCGCACGTACGCGCATGTACACACACACATACACACACACTCACACACACACACACACACAAAGGCACCTGTGCCCATCCAGTTTAACAACTTCCTGCTCTGGTTAATAAATAAAGTCCTCCTTAACCTGGGGTGTAGGCCGGCACGTCAATACACACATCTTCTCCTGGCAGGCCGAGGCAGGCAGGACTCACGTAAACAAATGTGTGTGTGTGGGAGTGTGCAGAGGGGGATATATAGACAAGCTGAGAGAACACGCTGGAACATGCACACACACACACACACACACACACACACACACACACACACACACACACACACACACACACACACACACACACACACACACACACACACACACACACACACACACACACACACACACACACACACACACACACACACACACACACACACACACACACACGCCTAAACTGAGCTGTCAAAAACAGAGTGCTACTTAATGCAGGAACACAGTGGCAGTGTGTAAAAGGAACCCCTGACCCTGAAGTCAAACCACCCCGAGGCTGTTTCTCTCCCTTCCTCCCTCTCCCACTTCTCTCCTTAATCTAGTTCTCTCTCTCCCTCTCTCTTCTTCTCTACTTCATCTTTTTTTCTCTCTCTCTTTCCTCTATTTCTCTTGCCTTCACCTTTCCTCTCCTCCATGTATTTCTCTCTCTCTCCCCCTCTATCTCTCTCTCTCTCTCACACATACACACACACACTCACACTCCCCCCCTCTTTCTAACTCACTCCCACGTACATACGCACAAACCCATCCATCAGACCAGTACCATCCAGTGCAAAGCTCCATCTCCACACACACGCACACACACACACACACACACACACACACACAAACACACACACACACACACACACGGCTGTCTGCCTGACTTGTCTGTTCCTCCTAGTTTGATACGTGTGCCTAAAGGGAGCTCTTGCCGTCCCTCACACACACACACACACACACACACACACACACACACACACACACACACACACACACACACACACACACACACACACACACACACACACAACAAATCATGTCATTTGAAATGGGGCCACCAGACAAGGTAATTAGTTTCTGTTTTATCAACTGCATGGAACAGTCTGACACCAATTACTCACAGACCTGCAATTAAGAGCATTGATTGATAGACTGCAATCATGACACTCAGCGCCAGGAGAGAACAGCGTTCTGACGGAATACACCAACCCACATTACAGCTGGTTCTGCAGGAGAACCGTTCCCAGCACCACTCAGAAACCAGCATCCGTGTCCGAGTCAGAACTCGAAGTGGTGCCGTCGAGATTGACACAGATGGATAAACAGGAGTTGGGGAGAATTAATGGAGGAAAATTCTTTCCTCTTTCTGTTAACGCCGGGATTACGGATCCTGACAGTCAGGGGGGGGGGGGGGATGGAGAGTCTTAACCACAGACAGCAGTAAAAATAGTAAACAGCAACAACAGACGGTTATGTTCCTGTGTGGTTGACATTCGCTGTTTTATGTAACTCCGCATGACCGGTGGACTGGAGATGGGAGTCATAAGTAACTCATAAGCATTTGAGCTGAGGAAATGCGTTCGTTATGGGAAATGGGCAAAGACAAGTATTAGATATTTAATTAACTGGTTCATAGCCTAATTGATTGGTTGTGTTTGCAGTGTGTTGCCATGTCGTGTGTGTGTCAGAGAGAAAGAGTGTGTGTGTCAGAGAGAGAGAGAAAGAGACCAGGGCATGTGACAGTACACACAGTGATTGATTGGTATGTGTTCATGTCAGTGGAAGTGATGGAATAGTTTGCATGATTAAGTGAGTCTTTCTGTCAGTGACTGATTGAGGATACTGGGTACGCACACACACACACACACACACACACACACACTCTCTCTCTCTCACACACTCTCACACACACACACACACACACACACACACACACACACACACACACACCAGTGTATGCGTCTACCTTTTTGTCATATCCCTTCACAACCGTCATCGTCTCCAACTTTAACTCTGAACTGCAATTCATCTAGCTTGGCCTTCTGACCCGTGGACTCGGCTCGCGTTTCTGGGGAGCCGTCCAGCCGATCCATCTCACCACCCTCTCCTAACCTCTTGGCCAGAGTTTGGGTTACGCACTCAATCGCCCAATTAATCACCTGAAATACGGGCCCCTCTTACTGTTGCACAATTCACTAACACAAACTAGACTAATGGCGAATCAGACAATGGGGATGGTCCAACAAAGACAGCATACACACAGGAAACTTGCTCAACACCTGACAGATCATTTCAACACGCTTCTTGACTCACGGCTTTAACTAAACACTGAAATATTTCACTGCGTAGCCTACCCAAATAAATCAGCGACTGGTTCATAGGCTGCAACGCAGCTCTTACATGGATACGAACTCAGCGCAGAAGTGAATAATGCTAATACGACTCAGTTAAAATGAGTGTAAAATAATCGTGTTATTCTAATGTAGTCTAAGCAGCTTTGGGACAAAGTTACAGAGGAAGAGGAGCATTCACAAGCAATTCTCACAAATGTTTTCAGAATGTATGGAAACACTCTTACCTCCTTACCGACGGCCATTGAATAACCAGAGGTGAAGGAATGACTTCCCTAAATGCGAGTAAACAGTCTGTGACACGGATTTGTCTGACCGGATTATGTAATGACTATGAGTTATCCACCTCTCCCACAGGTAACCACCACGGGAAAAAGGCAGAGGTGGACAACATTAGCGATTCTATCTCTGTCTGTGATCGAGGGGCATTAACATGAGAACGCAGCACAGCGGTGCCCCTAACCAGATCTCATTTCCAATCAGGTCGTTTCACTCTGAAACTGCAAGTTACAATGCAAAGCATCGCATTCTCTGAGAGAATGGCAAATTCGATCGCTTTGTGCCAGCTGAATGCAAAGACCCTTACCATCGGACACCTCATATGCATAATTGTCAGTGCAATTGCGCGAAAAATACATCAAGTTTGCTTTAATTGTAGTGTGTCTAAATGTGGTTTTCGCAGAAGACGATTATAAGGCATCATAATAATAAGGAAAGTTGTATGAGGGAATTATAACTAAAATAAACAAATAGCAGCAGAAGGGAAAAACATAACTACAATAAATAAAAATAAGAGAAAAATAACGGCGTCGGCTTACTTTGAGTTGGTGCTGTTCCAAAATACGCTGTGTCTCTCGGCATTGGAGACCCACGCGCATAAACTCATCCCGACGCACAAAAGCCAAAGCAAATCCATTCTGCAAGATCCAGGCGAGTTAGCAGCAAAAAAAAAAATCAAAACAAAAAGCTAAAGGTCTTTGTAGAGGTCCTTGGTGCTGCAACAGGCTTTAGATTTGCATTCAGTCAAATAAACAAATACTGCACTTAAGCTGTATCAAATATAGAAAATATAAAGTAATACGTGGTTTCCGTGTTGAGTTCTACGGTCCTGAATGAGAAGGACTAGGAGCGCTTTTTGATTTTGTTCTAACACCAGTTTGGTTAACCACGCCCCTCCGAGGCTGTGAAAGCCAATGGTTGAGGAGTAGCCTATCGCCTATTTGTGCAATATGAAACGTACGCCCTCTAGAGTTGAATGCAGATGGGCTCGAAGATATTGAATTGAAACTATTCTCGTTTTGTCTATTTAAAATGTAAACGTCATTTTCATCAGTGACAGCGGCTCATTCCTAGAAACCTTTTGGACCCACTAATGCGGCAACGCCATCAAATTCGATCGACTCAACTTATTGACTTTAATAAAGTGCGCTATGATATAACAAGCAGTGCGTCCTCTTGAAATGTCTACGCGTTAAGAAAGGCTCGAACGCTGTTGTTGAGGCGGTTTAATTAGATTGATCTCCCAGATGCCCTTCCAGACACCTTTTTTCATCCTCACCTTTTCTCAATCAGCAAAAAAGGCGTTGGAAATCACAGCCGAAATCTTGGAACATCAAGTAATCTTAATGGAAAAGCTGTCAAACTTGGCGAGACTTGGTTAGTTGAGTTTGGTGAAGCTTAATTAATTGCACCACACAGCGGGAGCGCAGTTCGTAGACAAAGCTCACACTCCTATCAAATAACATGATCAAAATCTGCTGTTGGTTTGCCCACGTTTCATATGCAAAGTGACCGTGTGAAACAATGTTGATAACAGAGAGCTGTTGAAATGGCCAGGGATGTAAAGTTAGTTTGATGTGATTTCAAGCTTTGAAACAAACTTCAACGCGTAGCCTACACAACAGTTCTCCGTCTGCAAAGGCTAATTGGATTTCGAACAAGAGAAAGTTGTGGGCTACCAGCAGAGGTTTTTAAGTTCGGCGAGCACTGGCTTCTGATCATTGCACAGCGACCACGGCCTCTCGCCTATTATCCAACACCTCCAGAGCACTTACACCCGAGGCAAAACGACGATTGGGTATAGTTTTTCACCATTTCACCATTTCTCTTTACGTTTCTATGATCAAACTATATCTTATCTCTTAAATGTCCATGTTAGAATTTGATAAACGATTACATTAGTCTTAAGTTCAATATAAGTTTGTGGTTCTGTAGGCTGTGTTCTCTGGTGATCACAAGCCATAGGTAGAATTCTCAGCTTTATCCATATTTGTGGGTTTTCTACTCTGTCGTTGTTTTTCTTTTTTTCTCATCCTTTCTTTCTCGTTCTCTTCCATCCGGTTTCCTCTCCTTCATCTCATCCGTCAGCATCCTCCTGCTGTTTCTCATCCTCTGTCTCTTTTCTGCTTCTTTCCTCTCCAGTGCTCCTCTCTTTTCTCCTCCTCCGCATGTCCCCTTCACACTGAAACATTAAAAGTGTTAACAGGCTGATATAACTCACTGGTCTCAGCCTGCATCTCAGTGCGGTGAATCACACACTGTTACCAGCTCACACCCCCCAGCCTTCCACAGGGCACGCACAAGCAATGGCTGACCTGTCAGGTGATAGCTGATACCAGCCCCCTTCAATTCTAACAAGATCTTCTGTCTTCTGTGTCTCCACTGCCTGTTCAAAGCTCTGGACCAAACCACTGGATCTCTAGGTAAGTTGTCCACACCTGGGGGGTATTCCAAGTATGTAGTTTAGTGACAAACATTACCTGGGTAAGTTAACTTAAGAGTAAGTGGTACACCTCCTACTAGAAGAGATGCATGACTTCATTCTCCTGACAAAACAATGTCATATAGGTCCCTTGTTGTAGGAGGTTTAACAGTTAACTTTTCCAGGTTTGTCACTAAACCATGTACTTAGAATTTACACCTCAGGACAACATTTTGTTGACAAAACTGTTTTCGAGGGATCACCTGGTCAGAGCAGAACACTGTGATTGGTTGAGCGAAGTCTGATTGGTACAGCACACCCACAGAACAGCACAGAGTGAACTGTTGTGAGGAATACCAGCGTTTATTTAAAAGATGTTGTGCTCTGCAACCATTCTAAATTATATATTAGAGCAGTTTACTTTTCAAAGGGTTTGTGCTCGCCTGCTCCCACAGATTACAGTGCGTTCGACAGCTCTCATTTCACCCCAAGAGAACCCTGAAAATGTCAACAAAGGTTTGACATCGGGAAAGTCGGGAAAATAAGTTACATCATGAGTTTATTTTTGTTTATCATGCATCGTGCATGTTTTTATTATCTCTGCCAAGGAGGTTATGTTTTCATCGGGGTTTGTTTGTTTGTTTGTCTGTTTGTTAGCAAGATAACAAAAAAAGTTATGGATGGATTTCGATGACACTTAGAATTCCATAGAGCAATACTAATAAGTTGAACAAACTTCTTTAGATATTATGTCCAAAAATACAACTACACAAAAACATCTCACCTCATCGCCTTGAGGTGTCACAGAATGATTACTCAGTTTGGACAAAAATGTCAGATAGAACCTTATAATTGGAAGAATAACCAAACAATTCAGATCTATGTCACCTTTTGATGTGACAACTTAACTTACATTTCCATTAGCATGACTAATAATTGTGCTTCAAGAGCCTGTCCAATTTTGACTATGTATGAGGATTTTGTATAAGGATTAAGTGTGTTAAATCTATGCAGTACGGGACAAGTAGCCACTATTTTACCACATAGTTTGTCTAATGTAGCCATCAATTAATCACACTCGGACACTGTAGGTATTTTTTTTTTCAAAGGTGATTTTCTTCCGTCTTCCTGTTCAGAACAACTTGCACCTTTAAACAGAAACCCCAGGGGTGTTCTTTTATACAAGGAAGTAGAGCAGGCTCTTCTCCTCTGTTAATTATTTCTTTTTTTTTTCTTTTTTCTTTTTTTAAAAAGGAAAAACACAGCATTGTATTAGCCATTGTTTCTATCTCTTGCATAAGGGTAGGATCAGATCCCCACACTTACGCTAACATCACAGACGATCACACTTACACAGACACACTTGCACTTACATCACAGACGGACGTGCCCTCCATGCTATTAACCTGTATGTTATGAGAGAGAGAGAGAGACACCCACACACATACACACACACAAAACACAAACATGTTAGCGTAGCGACAGATCTGGATTAGGCTGAGGCAGTAGATGCTAAAGCGTCCCCGTGAACCCCGCTTGCAGGTCAGAGGGGCTAAAGTTAAACCACCTCGTGAGGTTTCGTGTGATGTGAGGTGAGTTCAACCTCCTTAAGCGCTGATTAATCCGCTCCTCCTGCCCATCTTGGGGCCGGGCCATTGTCCCGACGACGCGTCCGTTGCACAGTGGTTGGCGTTTTGCATAACAGACGTTAGCCGACGTGTCAACGAGTGTGGTGATTAGCGGAACGTCTCATAATGGGCCTTCCAGCAACGCTGTTGTGCAACATTTCCACTCAAGATCCCCTTTCGGAACTTCTAGCATTGGCTGATCTGTCAGGTGATGTTTTTAAATGTGACTTACATATGACAACTGTCCTCAGAGCAACTTGGGGTAAAGTGCCTTGCTCAAGGGCACAACGGTGGAAGCCGGGAATTGAGCCACAACTTGACAACTTTCAGACTCCTACACGCTATAGCCCAGCTGTTTCACCACTGCACTACCACCGCCGCTGTGTGATACACACACACACACACTCACAAGACTGAAAGTTCAAAACACGGGAGGCTAGCCACAGGATCTGTAGGTTGCCCAGGTTGTATTGCGACAGAGTGCAGCGCTTCCATGCAAAAGACCCCTGTCGTCCCTGTAAGCATCTAGTGTCCAACAGATCCTCACCCCCTTGTCTCCCCTCGGCGAGCGGAAAGTTTGTTGCGAATCCAAAAAAGTGCGCTGTGGAAAGAGAGGTATGCGGCCTGT
>NC_085017.1:10398993-10403993 GCF_963854185.1 Sardina pilchardus
AGTTCGAGTCCAGTGCACCAGATGGGAGAGGTCTATTATGTCTACACACACACACACACACACACACACACATGTACATACACACTACCCAACACTATAGACATGCACTACAAACACACAAATGGTGTGGGCTGTTTAGAGAGCAAGAACCTGGTATTTTATGTACTTCACATGTGACCATCATGTCACACACACACACACACACACACACACACACACACACACACACACACACACACACACACACACACACACACTCAAACACACTCTCTACCCAAAGGTCTGGGCCTGGGTGGTAGGGTGAGGTCGAGCAGTCTTGCTGGCATATGTAGATCAGCCTGTAGCTATCTGTACATGGGAGATGAGAAGAGAAGAGAGGAGAGGAGAGAAGAGTAGAAAAGGGAAAGGGGGAGAAAAGAAGAGGAAGAAAAGAGAGGACAAGAGCATACAGGAGAAGAGAAGACAAAACAAGACAAGAAAAGATGAGAGAAAAGAGAAGACAGGAGAAGCCAAAACTGGAAAGTAGAGGAGAGGAGAGGAGATTAGAAAAGAGAAGAGGAAGAAAAGAGGTCAAGAGAATACAGGAGAGGACAAAAACAAGACAAGACAAGAAAAGAAGAGAGGAAAGAAAAGAGAGGAGAAGAGAAGACAGGAGAAGCCAAAACAGGGAAGTAAGCGAAAAGAGAAGAGAAGAGAAGAGAAGAGGCGAGGCTGTGTTGGCTAGAGAGGGGGTTGTTTTATCATTAGCAGCCATTCTGTGACCACAAGCTCCTTAGCATTTCTCCATCTCCTCATCCCTGCGGCCCAGATGCTTGGCACCCTCCTGCTCTCCTCACCTCCCTCCCTCCCTCCCTGTTCCGTCTCTCTCTCTCTCCTCACCTCCCTCCCTCTCTCCCTCGCTCTCTTCCCCTCTCTCCCCTACACCCTCCTGCTCTCCTCACCTCCCTCCCTCTGTCCCTCTCTTTCCTACAACCTCTTCTCCTCTTCCTCACCTCCCCCTCCCTCCCTCTCTTTCCCCCACATCTCTCTCTCCCCTACAATCCCCCCATCTCTCTCCCCTACAACCTTCTCCTCTTCCTCACCTCCCCCTCTCTCCCTCTCTTCTCCCTACATCTCTCTCTCCCCTACAACCCTTTCCTCCTCTTCCTCCCCCTCTCTCCCCCCTGCAATTCTTTCCTCCTCTTCCTCCCCCTCTCTCTCCTCTACCACCCTTTCCTCCTCTCCCTCTCCTCCCCCTCTCTCTGCTTCCTTCTGTACTTGTGGCTGAAAGTCCATTCATTAACAGCCTCTTAGAGAGAGAGAGCGCCCAGATGGGCTGGCAGGGGTTTATTGTGGCAAAGTGTGCCTGTGATTGTGATGTATGTGTGTGTGTGTGTGTGTGTGTGTGTGTGTGTCCTTGTGCCCTGTGTGCCGGTGTCTGTGCATGCATATGTGTGTGTGTGTGTGTGTGTGTGTGTGTGTGTGTGTGTGTGTGTGTGTGTGTGTGTGTGTGTGTGTGTGTGTGTGTGTGTGTGTGTGTGTGTGTGTGTGTGTGTGTGTGTGTGTGTGTGTGTGTGTGTGTGTGTGTGTGTGTGTGTGTGTCTGTGTCTGTGTTTGTGCACGTGTGTGTATGCCTATGTGTTTGTGAGTGTATAAGTGCCAAAGCGCCCACAGTGCTTTACAGTAATACGCTGATAATCACTTGGGCATTAGTGCACAGCTCTGGGGACGACTTTGTATATTTAAACACTCCAGTATAAATGAACAGCACAGCTCAAAGAGTGTGTGTGTGCGGGTGTGTGTGTGTGTGTTGGGGTGGGGGGCAGAGCAGACTAAGTAAACACATGAATGTAGGTGAACATTATATGTTGTATGTGGAATGTTCTAAAGCACTTTGAATTGCCTGGTGTATATGAAATGTGTTCTATTGAAATAAACTTGCCTTGCATTGCCTTGCCTTGCATACTGTGTGAATGTGTTTGGACACATTGCACACATTGAGTATGCTAATTGAGCTGAGTGCTGTACGTTAGGTATGTTAATGTGAGTGACCACTGCACGCTGTGTGTGTGAATGTGTGTGAGCGTTACACACTGAGTGTGTGAATGTG
The DNA here is from genome assembly GCF_963854185.1 of Sardina pilchardus. Lineage (NCBI taxonomy): Eukaryota > Metazoa > Chordata > Actinopteri > Clupeiformes > Clupeidae > Sardina > Sardina pilchardus. The sequence continues at coordinate 10,401,083 of NC_085017.1, forward strand.
TTTGACTGCTCTGTGTGTGTTTTTTGCATGTTGATGTGGCTTGGAAGAGCAAAACAGTTTACAATTGTATGTCTGTCCATATGCATGTGATTGTGGCTTCCAGACATTTTTTCTTGAGTGTATGAGTATGTGTGTGTTTCTCTCTGTCCAAACTCTGTGTGTGTGTGTGTGTGTGTGCGCGCGTGTGTGTGAGAGTGTGTGTGAGAGAGAGAGAGTCGTGTAGGGGGTACATGTGTTTGTGTTTGTGTGTGAGGGAGAGAGAGAAAGTGTAATGTGTGTGTGTGTGTAAGTGTGTAAGTGTGTGTGTGTGAGTGCATTGGGTATGTAATTGTATGTATGTTTTGGAGAGTGTAGTGTGTGTGTGTGTGTGTGTGTGTGTGTAATTGTATGTATGTGTTGGAGAGTGTCCTGGGTCCCAGGCTTCAGCTTCCTCTCCGTGTCCTGTTCCTAGAGGCTGCTGTGAGGAGGACAGTGATTAAGACCCATATTTACAGAGCCTCTCTCTCTCTTTCTCTCTCCATGCCTCTCTCTCTCCCTCCATGTATCTGTCTTTCTCTCTCTCCCTCTTTCTCTCTCTCTCTTCCTCTCCATGTCTCCCTCCCTCTCTCTCTCTCTCTCTCCTTCTCTCTCTCTCTCTCTCTCTATCTGTTTTTTTCTCAGCAGGGCTTTTTGTGTCCTCAGTCGGGCCTCAGCCCGTCTTCACCACTTATCCCATCCCACTCACTCTCCCCTGGGTGCCCCCTGTGTGTGTGTGTGTTTGTGTTGTTTTTGTGATGCTTGTGAGTTTCAAGTATGTTTTGTGTGTTTTTTTGTTTGATTGTGAATATATTTGAGTATTTTGTTGTGTATTTGTGTGTTTGTGGTGTGTGTGTGTGTGTGTGTGTGTGTGTGTGTGTGTGTGTGTGTGTGTGTGTGTGTGTGTGTGTGTGTGTGTGTGTGTGTGTGTGTGTGTGTGTGAGAGTGTGTTTTTGTATTATTTTTGTGTTGTTTTTGTGATGCTTGTGAGTTTGAAGTATGTTTTGTGTTTTTTTGTTTGATTGTGAATATATTTGAGTGTTTTGTTGTGTTTTTGTGTGTATGTGGTGTGTGTGTGTTTGTGTGTGTGTGTGTGTGTGTGTGTGTGTGTGTGTGTGTGTGTGTGTGTGCGTGCGCGTGTATGTGTGTGCGTGTGTGTTTCTAACCCCAAGCCCTGCAGGATGAAGATGTCAGGAGTTGGGATGGGAAGTCCCCATGTGGACAACCACACAGATCTCTATGTGTGTGCAAATCTGATCCAAATGAAACCGCGTGTGTGTATGTGAGTGTATGTGTGTGTGTGTGTGTGTGTGTGTGTGTGTGTGTGTGTGTGCACGCACATCAGCACACTATAAATATATATTTTCTATACGTATTGGGAGTGTCCGACAAGCTCATCGTGAGGGTGTGTGTGGGTGTGTGTGTGTGTGTGTTTGTGAGGCTCTGTGGGTGTGTATATGTGCATATGGTTGTGTGTATGTGTGTGTGTGTGTGTGAGAGCATTTGTGTGAATGTGGATGTGGGATGTCTGGATGGACGCATCGGCTTGCCAAACATATGAACACTATTTACTGACTGAGAGGGTGAGAGCCGTCGTCATAGCATGTTATTTTCTGACCATATGACTGAGATACAGTGTCTATGTGTGTGTGTCTGTATGTATGTGTGTGTGTGTGTGTGTGTGTGTGTGTGTGTGTGTGTGTGTGTGTGTGTGTGTCTGTGTGGTCTGTGTGTGTGTGTGTGTGTGTGTGTGTGTGTGTGTGTTCAGTCTCGTTCTGTCTCTGAGAGCATGGGAATTGCTGGTGTGATGAGACAAGTGGCGTCCTGTGTTTCCAGACTGATGGTAGGGAGTTCATTCCCAGTGAGGTCCTCATGGTTATGGTTATGGTATGCGGCGGACAATTTGGTCCAGAACGACTTACATTAGTTAAGTCTAAACAAATCTGTAGTCTAAACACAAAGTTGAAAAGGAAACGTTAAGCATAATAGTAATAGTGATAATAAAAACAATAAAAATTGTAACCCAAATAATATCATACAATTAGCAATATCAGTGACAAATGTCATGATTTAGTATTGTCGATACAGTAATTAATCGTTGTCAGAGTCTTCATCTTGTTGCTTAGATACTGAGATAGCACACAGAGAGGTGATTCTCTTTTATCATGGACAGTTTAAGCCAAATATGGGTCCATGCTTAATGCTTTCATCTGGGTCCATTTACATAACTGAACCATACTTTACTCCCCCTGGCCCTGACCCAGCTGGTCTCCGCTCACATTCCATGACACAAATGCACCCGGATCCGTCGATGTCATAAACAAGCTTCTGTTTACCAATATCTCTTTGCAACATCACAAAACAGCAGTTTTTTCCCCAGGTGTTGGAAGCAGAGCCATATCCACGTTATTCTTTAGCCAACAATGGGCGTCGCCATGACACCTCAGTATTCAGAAAACGGTTTTCTATTTCCGACCAAGCTGCGTTGTATCGATTTTAACGTGACTGTGACTTTAAGTGCTTAGCATATCATAACGCATATAAAAGCAAACGTTTATATACTGGATTATGTACTAGGAATTGGGGCAGCAGTGGCCTACTGGTTAGGGCTTCGAGCTTGTAACCGGAGGGTTGCCGGTTCAATCCCCGACCAGTCCACGGCTGATGTGCCCTCGAGCAAGGCACCTAACCCCTCACTGCTCCCTGAGTGCCGCTGGTTAGGCAGGCATCTCACTGCTCTGGATTAGTGTGTGATTCACCTCACTGTGTCTTCACTGTGTGCTGTGTGTGTTCACTAATTCGGTTAAATTGGGTTAAATGCAGAGACCGAATTTCCCTCACGGGATCAAAAAAGTATATATACTTATACTTAGTATATCCATGCTGAGGGCAGAAT
>NC_085017.1:10421493-10423993 GCF_963854185.1 Sardina pilchardus
TCCATCTCTCTAACTTGCAATGTCACCACAGAATGGCTGTAGAATTGCTTGTTCTGGTTTTGTTGGCATAGCAACACAGATGTTTAGCGCAGTGTCTTTTATAGGATTAGTTGCATTGTATTAGTTTGGTATGGAGGGATTGGTGTTTCCCTTACAGTAGCTGCCAGCTCTCACGCCTTGTGCTTAAATCACTCACGGATTTGGCCCAGTCCCACGCTCCTCAAGCTTCACTCATTCTTTCTACCCCCCACACACACGCACACGCACACACACACTCACACACACACACACCTCCCCCATTCTGCCAAGAAATGTTTGGCAGGCCTCACTTTGTTTTGTTAGCCACCTTTCCACTTCCCCTGGGTAAGACACGGGAGAGCACTGTGTGAATGTCTGATCTGCTCAAACGTCCTCGCGCTGCAACACATCCTTCACTCCACACTGGGCAGCAGGGCTTAGACTGTCATAGATATGACCGCCGCCTCGCAGCTTTACTGGCCACGTAAACAAACAAGGAATTTGATTTAGAACTAGTAATACCTGAGACGTGCGTTCAAAATTCGCAAGCATATAGGCGAATGTTGGCGAACGGTTGCAAACAGGTTTGACTTTACCTTGAGTTTGAGTTAACACTGGCAAAAGTCTGAGGAGGTAGTTTTTAGCAAACATTCAGTGGAGCTGGACGAAGGTAATAATGTGTTTACCGTTACAACGGAATGGTAACACCAAATCGTTAAAAAAAAGAAATGTAACCGTTTAGAGAAAGCATGTCCATTAACCCTGTTTTAGCGTTAACATCTGCGTCTGACGTCTGGCTCGCCATGTTTCCTATCATTCCCTGCACCGCACACCTGAGGGAACTCATCTGTGGCGCTCTTGATTAGCTGAACGCACCTGATGAAGCGAATGTGGTGCATTATCAAAATGGCCTTTATTGATATGTGTGAAGTGATATGTGTGTCTCTGGGTTTAGGTGGGGATATCATCTATACTGTACTGTCTCTTTCCTGCACAGAGGGTCACTTTGGACCATCTGCTATAGGATGGACGGCCCTGAAAGTAAACAAGCAGACAAATATCTGTGTGTTTGTGTGTGTGTGTGTGTGTGAGAGAGAGAGATCTCTCATGCTGATCCATCCCTAAGACACGATGGCTGACCTAGACAGTGACTGGACCGTAAAACAGATTACGTCCTGAGGACATTCTACAGTGTGTGTGTGTGTGTGTGTGTGTGTGTGTGTGTGTGTGTGTGTGTGTGTGTGTGTTCCAGGGTCTTGTTGCTGTCTGTGCCACAGCCTCAGCTAGTGGTGCTGCATGGGTAACCTGATTCCCACCCAGACACCACCTGGATCTGGACATGAGCCAGCGCAGACCTGCTGAGCCTGTACAGTAATGTCCGGTGTATTAGCCGCACTGTGTATAAGCCGCAGGACAGTGTTTTGTGCAAGGTAAAAGAAACATATAGCAATACCATACTAACTGCCCCGGTGTATTAACCTCATTGCTGCTTTGTGTTTGTATTGTATGTGTGCTTGATTGAATGATTGTACAGTATATCTGTGTTGACTATCAGCTGTGCACCACATTTCCCCTAGGGGACATTAAAGATAACCTAATCTAATCTAATCTAAACTAATCTAATCATAGTTGAAGAAATTTAGCCAAATCAATGTATAAGCTGTGGCTATTTTGCAAATTGTTGGGCAATTACGGCAGCTGAACTGTTGGACAGGTCAGACCATGAAATGGTACTTTACTGTAAGCCTACCGCACACTGACAAGATTTGGGAACGATTCTTGAAATACTGTAGTCTTTTGAGTAAGGTTTGAATGAGGGGCATTAGGTAAAAGACAGTCTGCCCACAGACCATAGATTAACTACGTGTTGTGTGGTTCAGTTATTGGGCTTGGATTTGGTCCAGGTGATGTTCAGTAATAACTCAACAACAATTTGACATGCTGAGAGGGTGAATGTTAACAGATGATCCGTTAGGTTTCTGTGGGTGGGCAGAGTATCTGAATAAAGTCTTCACCATGGCACTGATGGACCACATTCTGTGCCACGCCACAGCCAGTTCTGCAGGGTCTGGTTACTGTCTTTTTACGGCCGCAGCTGACAGTGATGTGTGACCCCATTCAGACCTCTGAGAGAAACTCAGTCAACTGTCAAAGCTGACGCCTCACGGAATGGAACAAAGCTAATGAAAATGTGGACAGCAGTCTCTCAATAACGCGTGGACTCGATCTTTCGATCTCGGCCTGGTTCTGAAAGATGCTTAGCCTACTGTTCAGCCTCCTGCTCCAGTGTTTGCCCAAATTAGGCTTCATCTCTTCAGAGCACAAAAATATACATGACACCAGGCTGTCCAGAGTATTTCTTACCCTCACCGGTAATTCTACATATCCCCACCCTGCCCCAGTAACCCCCCTGGTCATCTCCGCCCCCTCCGTCCACCTCTAATTGGCGCTAATCCGCGCACCTGAGATGACCAGGGGGCAG
>NC_085017.1:10436493-10441493 GCF_963854185.1 Sardina pilchardus
CAACGTTACATTACTCTAACAGACTGCTTACCAACATGGGTGCATGTGTGTCGGACTCAGCACGTTTTCTCCAAGATCAACGATGTTGAAACGGTCCGTTGTTTCAGTGAGACATTGTAATTTCCATGAATGGCAACACGTGAGTTTGTCAGCAAAATGGGCTTTTTTTTCTGTGCTGGAGTGAGAGTGAGATGGGGAGTGGCTAGAGTTAGAGTGGCTAGAGAGTGGTAGAATTGTATTTTGCTTAATGTAACGATATCTTTGTCATTTTTTGTCCAAAAACGACCAAACTTTGCACTGCAGTCACAAATTCCATTAGCAGAGCTGCCAACTTTTCAAAAAACCTTGGAGTGAGATTCTGTCGGGAGTGACCAAAAATTTGTCCTGCACTCAGCCTAGTGTTGTCGCGACACCAAAATTATTGTTTTGATACCGATACTTTTTCGATGCTTTTTTACCATTTTAGTGTATTTGGTGATTTAATCATCAGTTGCCTAATATTGAATATTGTGTGATTATTCACACCAGTGGCCATCCAAGATTTTGCTTGACTCTCCACACACACACACACACACACACACAAAGAGTGAGAGAAAATTATAGTCATGTTTCTATAGGCCTACCATATATTTTGGAATTCATATAATTGTACATATTTACTTTACACGTTTACTATTTTACAATCTGTATAATTACTAGTGACAAAAATGTTTAGTCATTTGTGTACTGATTTCAAGACTATTACACTTAGTCATATCTTTAAGTGGTGTGTAGGTCTAATTGAGTGCACATTAGCGGTGTGCGTAATTGAGTGCCTGTCGCTTTAAGAAATACGTGAGGGTAGCTGTAGCCTTCGCGAGTGAAAAAAAAGTAGCATAATAGCCTAGTGCATGACAAGGATATGTGGAAGCAATTCGTTTTGCTTTCTGTGTCATTAGATAAACTAGATGTACCGCAAAGCGATACACAACATGACCGCCGCTCAGTCCTGCACATTCTCTCCGCAAATATCAATCACGCTTTTGTTTCCATGCTTGCTTTTGTGTACGAGTGCTTCTCTGTCTATGAGTGTGTGTGTGTGTGTGTGTGTGTGTGTGTGTGTGTGTGTGTGTTTTATGTGTCTCTATGTGTATATGTTCACTGTGCTCTCTGCCGTCACTGTCACTCCAATATCAGATCACACACACACATACACACACACACACACACACGCAGGCACACACTCACACACACACACACACACACATGCGAATGTGTGTGCCCGCGCACACACACACACACACACACACACACACACACACACACACACACAGAGAGAGAGAGAAAGAGAGAACACACACAGAATACACACAGATAACACAAAACACACACAGACACAGAGAGAGAGAGAGAAAGAAAGAGAACACACAGTGTGTGTGTGTGTGTGTGTGTGTTGTGCATTTGTGTGTGTGTGTGTGTTGTGCATTTGTGTGTGTGTGTGTGTGTGTGTGTGTGTGTGTGTGTGTGTGAGGGTGCATGTGTGCATGCGTGTGGGCGTGTTTGTGCATGTGTTTGTGTAACTTTTTATGTACATGTGTGTATGTGCTGGTGCCTGTGTGTGTAGGTATGTGTCTGTGTGTGTGTATTTATGTGTGTGTGTTCCTGCATGTTTGTATGTTTGTTGCACCCAGAGGAACCATTCTCTTTTGAAACATATATATTTGGAAACTAGTTGATTAAAGGTTTCAATGGTGTCACTTATATGTTTCTAGGACAAAAACGAGCAGAGATTGAGATGTTTGGAACAGTTTTTCAAATCCCCAGGGGGGGATTTAGACCACCATCTACAGGCCGATGGGTATACAGTCCTGAATGTACACATAAGTCCATTTATTTTAAAGCCCCCCATGGATGAAATTCCACAAAACGTGGCATACTCCCAGAGGGTGTCAGGTTAATCATACACATGAAATTTGATGCAGTTCATGACATCTCATCTGAAGATAGGGGCAATTAAAGCAATATTACATTGCATTTTCAATTTTTACCATGGGGGTGCAAATCACAAATGACTGGTTATAAGCTAAGTTGATGCGAGCTCTTGAGACCAACATACCATAAACATTTTGTCATCCTCGGTGCTGACAAAATGTTAGTCTACTGAGGCTACATGCCCACCAAGTTTCATGTGCCCCGGTGTTACGGTGTCCCGGGAATCGTTTACACACGCACACACACCATACATCTATTTTCTCACGCAAAACAACATCTGATCTTGGGCTGATTTTGCCTGTTTACACACGCACACACGCCATACATCCATTTTCTCACGCAAAACAAAATCTGATCTTGGGCTGAGACCTGAGACTCGTTCGTTCCTTTTCAAACTCCTCGACGGTAGCCTAGATGGCGCTAAGAAGCGTTTAAGTTTGCGATAGAAGGAGGAGACACCCGCAGGAGAAACCTTTATTGTCGAGAAAATCGCCAATCTGGTCAAAGACTAGGTATGTTGTTACAATCAATGTCACAAATCATATATAGGCCTATCGTTAATTAAGAACTCACCCTCTTAAACTTTAAATCTTCAAATGAATTAGTTTGTGTGGATTTGATTCCCTACATGTTAACTTTAGACTAACTTGTTGCACTTTTGTTGCACTGTTTGTTTGCCGGAACGTGGGGATGAATAATGAAACATTGCAAGACACTCATCTCTCATACGATCCCATTAAAGATTTTCTTCGACTTGTTATTTTGTATGTATTTATGACTGCCGCTAGCATAGCTAGCGAAGCGGTCATATAGTTGTTGTCAAAGTTTTTTTTTTTTTTTTTTCATCATCGATTCTGAATTTTTGGTCAACAGGCAAAAAAAACATGCAAAGCCATATTCCCCCTTTCTAAATGCAAAATATCTGACCTCACGTGGCACGTGGGCATTACAAATTGACCAGCTGAACTCACAGATAGTACATTTTAGGATGTATCTCTTGGATACTTACACCTAGGTGCCTTGTATCATATATTTCCTGAAAGCTCTTGATGTGTAGATGTCATTTAATGTATGCAAAGCCATATTCCCCCCTTTCTAAATGCAAAATATCTGACCTCACACGTGGCACATGGGCGTTACAAACTGACCAGCTGAACTCACAGTCAGTACATCTAGGGTGTATCTCTGGGATACTTACATCTAGGTGCCTTGTATCATATATTTCCTGAAAGCTCTTGATGTGTAGATGTCATTTAATGTATGCAAAGTCATATTCCACCCTTCTAAATGCAAAATATCTGACCTCATATGTGGCACACGGGCATTACAAACTGACCGGCTGAACTCACAGTCAGTACATTTTAGGATGTATCTCTTGGATAATTACACCTAGGTGCCTTAAATCATATATTTCCTGAAAGCTCTTGATGTGTAGATGTCATTTAATGTATGCAAAGCCATATTCCACCCTTCTAAATACAAAATATATGACCTCATACGTGGCACACGGGCATTACAAACTGACCGGCTGAACTCACAGTCAGTACATTTTGAACACAGACTGCTAGACATGTGAAAAGTCATCTGTCAGTATTTGTCAATTGTAGATAGTGATTCAATGATGTACATTTTTGATATTGTTCACAGCTAGTCTAAACCTAACCCTAGGCAATGTTACATTAATGCCACAAATTACACTTTTACTTGTAGTGCTCTCTTCCGATATATTTTTTAAAAAACATTTCCAACAATATTGTAAGTGTTACTTTACTGTCCAAAGCTATAGTGTTACCTTCCCCCTTAATTTTATGCAGGCTGAAATCACAAACATTTTATATTTCCCATTCATTCTCATTCATTTATATGTGGAAATGTCTATATTTTTTACTTATATTGTCATAAATGTCAATAGTAGTATTTGTCAAGTAGATATGTGATTCAGTGATATAATGATGTAAATGTTTTTTTGATATTGTTCATAGTTTGGCTAAACCTAACCCTAGGCAATGTTACAGAAATGCCACAAAATACACTTTTACTTTGTAGCGCTCTCTTCTGATATATTTTTTTTAAAAATGTCCAACAATATTGTAAGTGTTACTTTACTGTCCAAAGCTATAGTGTTACCTTCCCCCTTAATTTTATGTAGGCTGAAATCACAAACATTTTATATTTCCCATTCATTTTCATTCATTTATATGTGAAAATGTCTATATTTTTTACCTATATTGTCATAAATGTCAAAAGTAGTATTTGTCAAGTAGATGTGTAATGAAGTGATATGATGATGTAAATATTTTTTTGATACTGCTCATAGTTTGACTAAACCCAACCCTAGGCAGTGTTACAGAAATGCCACAGAAACGTATTATTAGTTCATATTCATCCTTTAGAAACACATCCTCTGAATTTCTGCTAGATGAAATGAAGTATCATACACTATTGTTCAAAACTGTGGTGATCATTTGTTTTTTTCGGTGTTATACAAGTAGAATAATAGCAAAAATTAGGGACGTTACCAATATGCCCCAATAGATTAGTATACTCCATAAACATGATGAAAATTTTGATTTTTGCTCAGAAACCACTGGGTTACTACACAGACTACTGATTTTCCCTTTTACACAAAGAAAAATGCAAATATTATATTTGAATACTGTGGTAGACAGCAAAACTTCTTCATCACAATTTGTGGAATTTCGGTAACGTCAGCTAAATACAGAAATTCTAAATAAATCCCTAAAAAGTTAACCAATCTTTCTGAAACTAACTGAGGGTGTTATGGGGCTCCCCTACAACAGGTATTGATGAAAAAAAACACTTGCCTCACTAATGCACAACTTGCAAGGAACCACACAATATAAAACCTTCAAGTCCATAGTAGCATATATGATCCAAGGGGCTCTTTTTGGCCAAATATTTTGACAAAAATTAAAAACCGGAGTGAATAGGAGGGAATTATTATGGTCAAGGTATAGCACCAAATGAGATCCAGAATCTGTAAAAACATTTTAAATCACCCTAGAAAT
>NC_085017.1:10443993-10446493 GCF_963854185.1 Sardina pilchardus
TCCAGGTGTGTGATTGTCCTAATAGGAATGCACAATAAGCTGTTAACAAAGGTTTTTAATTTGTGAATGATACCGAAAGCTTTAAATGATTGCCTGGCTGCCAAGTCCCTATAGCTGAAACGACTAGCAGTTAGCTTGCTAACAAACAAACGTGAACATGATATAGCAATGCAGTTTGTGCTAGAAACGACTGTGAGTAGGCTTGAACCTAAATGTCTATCAGGATGGACTTCACTTAAAACGCTGAGTGAAGATCGGTGTCGTATAGGCTGCTCTGTGAGATGGCTAAAAGCCCTTGTGTAGCAGCTAAGCCCTGTTGGCATTGCAGCCTACCCGACGTTAAACCTAGCCTGGAGAAAATTTAAATTTACGTTGACGTTAGGTTAGATTGTCTTCAGCTGTTGATAACGTTACCGAGAGCAAACCGGTTACTGTAATGATATAAACAAATGTAAAGAGTAGCAGCTAGCCTAACAGGAGACAAGACGACAACGTCCTGGGTTACAGTACAGCTTAATGAGTAGACATAACATTCAGGTTCAGCCTGGTTTAGCACAGTGGTGGATCCTTGATTACGGACAGCTGAGCACTGACGTAACAGAGGCTTCGTTGCCGCCAAAGCTTCTCAATGTTAACTCTATGAGAGTTTTTAATTCTTTTATCGTAAATATCTTAAAAAGTATAAAGTTCACAACTGTGAAAAATACATTCGTCAAATCTCCGTTACAAGACCTTTGTATGAGTGCTTGAATGACGTCAAACGGTTAAGTGGTTTTAGCGTCAAAAACCGTTGATTTTGGTCGGAAGAAGAATAATCCCCATAATAATAATAAGAAGAACAGGGATAACAGTACATTGCATTTACATGCAATGTAACTAGAAAAGCACTCTGAGAGCGCAGACCTCTGACAAGCACCTCCTGGATCCAGACGGTGATCCGGATCACTCCCAAATGTTCTTCCTAGTTTCTTCCTTGGGTAATTTTAGACCTTTCTTGAAAATCTTATCAAAATCCATGACTTTTTAAGTTATCTTGCTCACAGACAAACAGACAGACAAACAGACAAACAAACGATGAAAACATAACCTCATTGGTGGAGGTAATAGTGAGTGAGTGAGTGAGTGAATGAGTCAGTAAGGGAGGGAGAGAAGGAAGGAGGGAGGAAATGATTGAGTGAGAGTAAGAGAGAGACAGAGTGAGAGAGAGAGAGAGAGAGAGAGAGAGAGAGAGAGAGAGACTAACTCGTCGTCGTTGCTAAAAACATTTAACACATAAACCAGCGAATCCAACATGTTCTACGGTAATTTCACTCGACAGGCCTTCCAAACCAGCAAAGTCGTCAGACCTCCCCTGCAGACGCCGTATTTCACAGCGTTTAACAACACAACGCCCCGGCCACATGCAGCTCTACCTCGGGGCCCCAGAGGGAAGCTCTTTGGGGACGCACAGACAGCAACAAAATCTTCCACCCTGGCAACTACCGCCCTGTAAAAAAAAGAAGGGGACACCAAACTCTCAAATTTTGTGTGAAACAGGAACTCGGTGCGCTAGACCTCATCGTCATCATCATCATCGTTATTTATGTGTTTTCCTGGCCGGCGGCCCGGCTTTGGCTCGGCGAGCGCTGACCACCGCGCGACGTTAAGCGAGTCAACGAGTCCATGGAGTGGAGAAGCTAATTGTCGCTTGATTACATGGAGGGACGCGCACACACACACACACACACACACACACACACACTCATGGAGGGACGTTGTTTAGCGTCTCGGTTTCCAGAGAAAAGGGATGCTCCAGTGAGGCCACAGATGACATCATGAAAGTATATGTGTCTGATGGGAGCTCGTTTTGGGTGAGTCTCGAACATCACCCTCGCATGTTGGCACACACACACACACACACACACACACACACACAATCACACACACACACACACACACACACACACACACACACACACACACACACACACACACACACACACAGACACATATACCGAGATGGACAGAGACACAAACACACACACACACACACACACAAACACACAGGCACATATACCGAGACAGACAGAGACACACACACACAGACAGACACACACACACACACACACACACACAGAGAGACAGACACAGACACAGACAGACACACACACACACACACACACACACACACACACACACACACACACACACACACACACACACACACACACAGACACATATACCGAGATGGACAGAGACACAAACACACACACACACACACACACAAACACACAGGCACATATACCGAGACAGACAGAGACACACACACACAGACAGACACACACACACACACACACACACACAGAGAGACAGACACAGACACAGACACAGACACACACACTCACACACAGATAAACTGATTCATTGCATTCATCATGGGCATGCATACACACGCACCAAGAATAAAGCTTACACCTGCACACCTGCACGGATAGGTGTTCACAAATGAAACACATATTAA
>NC_085017.1:10453993-10471493 GCF_963854185.1 Sardina pilchardus
ATATCTGTGTGTGTGTGTGTGTGTGTGTGTGTGTGCGTGCGTGCGTACGTGCATGCGTGCGTGCGTGTGTGCGTGTGTGCTGGCGCATGTATGTGTGTGTGTGTGTGTGTGTGTTTGAGAATAGAACCACTCCCAGGTTGTCCACTTATCTTGTAATGAGAGCATATCTTGTACATTAGAGTGGGTGCCAGATAACACCTGAGTGGAGGTGATTGACCTGAGTGGTCCTTGACTTACACTGCAGCATAACGGTCAATGTATCATATCAAACTCCCATCACCCAACAGACCTAATGCTGCTGTCATGCAATAAGTCTTCAGACCACAATGTTTTATTCATAAATGTATTAGTCGTGATTCACATGCAATGACCCCATCCGTGTCCTTGCAGTTGCATAAGTGTACGGGTGTTATGGATTGCCACTGCCTGAGACATGGTTGGCCTGTACTGGGATCAGTACCAAAACCGGGTTGGTGTTACAGTAAGTCCTTATCACTTTGGATAAAAGCGTCTGTTAAATCCCACTTTACTTTTGTTTGACTAACTTATTTTGCGTTTGTCCATCCGTGCACCATGCAACCACAAACACACACTCACTCACTCACTCAATCACTCACTCACGCTCTCTATCTCTCTCTCTCTCTCTCTCTCTCTCTCTCCCTCACTTACACATACACACAGATCTAGATCAAGGTGAATTATGGTATTATCACGTTAAACAGGGCGGAAATGTCAGCACTCATCAATCCACTACCATGCAGGAGCCAACTGGACCAAACGACTCTGTACAGTATGCGTGGGAGGACTGAACAAAGACCATTGTTTTCCAGTGTAATCAAACGTGTCATAAAAGCTATAAACAAGTCATACACGTTTACAACATCACACCTCTGTCATTGAGTGTCATTTGGGTTTTGTCAAGACAAGTCAAGGTTAGGGTTCATGTGTCTGGACAATGACACATTGTCATGTCACTGTTACATAGATACCTAAAGTGTTTCCCAAAGAATATTGTTTTCCTGTTTCCAGGTGTTGGATCAAGCTTCTGTTTTAGAGGATGGATAATCCAAACAGAACTCTGTGGCGAAAATGAGAAGGATTACCTTTGGATAAATCCAAACTCTACATTCAAAGTCATATCCATTCAGACAAACTGTACACTCAAGGTTGTATCCATACAGTCAAACTGTACACTCAAGGTCGTATCCATATACAGTCAAACTGTACACTCAAGTTCGTATCCATACAGTCAAACTGCACACTCAAGGTCGTATCCATACAGACAAACTGTACACTGAAGGTCGTCAAACTGTACACTCAAGGTCGTATCCATACAGACAAACTTCTAGAGCCAGGAGACCACTATCTTCTATGACTGTGTATAATGACATGGTCATTCAATTCGCATAAGTACAGGGACTCTTACTGTTGGTGGACAGAAAAAGCAGGAGAACGGTTTGTGCAAAAAGCTGATGATGGCAACCAATTTTAACTGCTATTTCCATACATAACAGGGATTGGCTTGCCATCACTGATAACTAATGTGTCCCCAATAGCTTTGCGCAAACTGAGTTAATTTGATTTAGCTAATGGTAGCCTACCTACAGTACATGATTTGCTCATGAATCAATTTGTCCTCAATGTTTCTAGAGAACTAAAGTGGAAGGAAATAATGTTGGTGTTGACAGTGCATATTACATGCAAATTAAGATGAGTTGTGTCTTTGTTTCATGCCGACTTCCTACAAGTCAGTATTTGCTTGTCAGATATGCAAGGCACATTGGTGAATTAGTAACATTCAATGCCTGTGTGTACAACAGCTAACCACACATTTGGTAATTAGAAAAAGAGCATGAAACAGCTAGACAAAATATATATAGAGGTCATGATGACCTCATTGCCCTCAAAACTATCTAAAGGCCCATTATACAATAGTATGTATAATGTGTATATGTGTATGCATGCAAACTGTATGTGTCTGTACGTATGTGTTGTGTTTGTGTTCATACATGTAAGGGGTATTTTAGTAAGGGGTATGTTCATCTGAATGTGTTTATGTTGTTTTTGTGTCTATTCGTGTGTGTGTGTGTGTGTGTGTGTGTGTGTGTGTGTGTGTGTGTGTGTGTGTGTGCGTGTGCGCACGTCGGCATTGTGTGTTAATAACAGAATGGCCCAACCTGTAGTGTATGTACTGTAGATGTAGACAGCCTTGATCTGGTGGCTGGATTAACCTCAGTCGACTCCGGGAGCCCCGACCTCCACCCCCCTGTGCATCTGTTATCGCATCTGACCACCAGCATGAAAACCCTCTAGCGTGCCACTTCCTAGAAACCTGACCGCCAAAAAAAAAATCTATTGGTCACTTCCATTCATGCCTATTATGATGTAAACAAACACATCAGCCCAAAACACGAGTCCCCTTGGTGGCTGGATGATTAATCTATGGGGCCACTCCTAATCTGTAACGATTCATCTGGCAGGTGATCCACTGGATTACCCCTCTGAAATGATCATCTGACCTCTGGCCATTAGGGTGGACTGGCTGTCAAAGACATCACGTCAATAATCCTAATCTATACAGTGCCACCCGGCTGCTCACCGAAGGTAAACAAGCGCACAGCCCTTGCGGGATTACGTTGGAAATTATTGGGTTTTCCTGGATGCTAATGTGTGTAATACATCTTTGGGGTTGTTTCATTGGCGTGTGTGCTGTTGCCATGTTTTTTTTTTTTTTTGCTATAGTGGTTGGTTACCCAATCCAAAGGAGGGCAGCTGAGGTCGAGGGTGACTCACATTGCCTGAATTGACAGGTGGTTTTTCCTGATGCCTCCGACTGCCGCTTGCTTGTGGGCTACAGCTGCTTTGTTTGGTCTCGTCAGCTTCCTCCCTCCGGTTTGGCGCACACACACGCTCATGCAAAGTGACTTCCAGTTGGGCCCAGGCACGACTCTCTGAGTCTGGAGGCCCCCTGGCAGACGTGAAGCCTCTGACCGCATCTTCAGTCCCGGCCCGGGCAAACGCTTTAAAAAGGAATAAATCATTACACTGACTAAGATACCATTAGGGGCTACAGAAGTGATCACTGCAGGCAAACCCACAGTACACTTAGTGTATACAGAACTCCACATGATATGGAGATTTTTTCAACGTTTTCTTTTTTTTTTCAAATTGAAGAGGAAGAATTAGAGAGATGTAATTATAGGAGCCAAATCATTGCATGTCATCGCAGGCCCAGGGATAGTTTGATATGTCCTATCTCAAACAACAATTATTTTGATATCAAACATGCTTGCTTTAATTCGGTTCTTAAGTCTGACAGCTCTTTTTGTGAAAAGACGTTTACTAGTGCAGGCAGATGGTTTTTGCAACTGGTAAACTTTGTCATGATCACCTCCGATGACTATTTTCTTAAGGGCTGCACAGAATAGCGGATTTTTTAATTATTATTATTTTACCGTCTATGGAGAAAAACAAGTGAGCTTGAAAGCCGTTGGACCCGGAAAGAGATTTATTATCCCATTATTACATCATCACTTAAAAACCGAATAGAGAGCTTTTTCACAACCACTCAATAGGAATCCAACTATATGAGAGCAATAGCAATGACAGAAGGCACATACTGTACCTCCATGTTCATGCCCCCAGAGTGAAGCACTAACTGCCTGGTAGCTCTAGCTGTTGGCTGCAGCAACTCGAGCTAGTGTAGAACGGATTGTTTTCGTTTTTTTTTTTTTTTGTATTGACAGTGCTATGTGACCTCGAGAACCGGAGATCTATGTGAAAAATCGGCAGAATTCTCCTTTAACAGCGAGTGAGTGATCTTGACATCAAAGATGTCCTCTGTGTACAGTGCTGTTACTGCAGGGCGCAGAGATGCCCCCCACCCCCACCTCAGCCCCCCCCCCCCACACCCCGAGCACTTGACAGGCCATCTGAGCCCTCAGACACGTGAAGGATGCTGTGACACTTAAGGTGCCCTTGGCCTTTCGTGCCACATTCAGAAAAAAAAAGCAAAACAGATTTTTTTTTCCCCCCTCCTGCTAATCCCGCGAAGATGAAGTCTGTCTGGGGGCTTTGTGTAGCTTATCTGCAATGTTCATGCGCATCCTTTAAGGTTAGATGTAGGGATTACCGCCAGAGGATATGTCTCTGGCAGGTCAAAGGTAAATGGAATGGGTCACTTCTACTGACCCTGCTGTGGCAAGTGAATTATGGGTAGATTGAGAGGTATGTCACCCTGCCTCCAAAGCGTTGTAGCAGAGAGGGCTAAAGCGGAGCAAGAGGCGCAAACGTTCGACCATTTCCGCGTTCTGTTTTTCGCAAAGGGGAGGGGGTGAAATCCCCCTTTAAGCAAGCCTAGAAAGTGACGTTAGTTACATTTGAACTGAACTGCTTGCCAATCTGACAAAGATCGATATCCCACTATGACGACTTTGCGACACGCCTCTTTAAGCAGACAGGAACTGTTCGAATTTTGCTTCCATAGAGATGCATTATGTTGCTCTATCTTGTCAGTAATGACGGATCTTTGATTGTAGCCTGTCTGGCCCCCTGGGCCTCCCCATCAGAATAGCCTCTCCTCATCCACCTTCACTTCTGCATGTATTTTACAGTACATTAATCTGTCAATATGGTGTGTCTGCTATGAAGTCCCTGTTCCAGACAAACACTGAATCTGTTTTTTCCCTGTGCTGGACAGAGTAGGATTATTCCATATGTCTGCCCGCCTGTCCAAGGTCAGCAGCATTCACCTCTCATTTCGACATTCCCTTTAGACTTGCCTCATCGTGCGAGTGGATCGGACCATGGATTACTGACCTGATCCCGCCGATTTTTCCCAATCATCTCAATGTACAGATTTAACAGAGGTAAGGAATGCCGTGCAATGCAATAGGCTGGAGGGGATTGAAAATGTAAATCGAAAACATCATCAGATTATTTTTTTGTTTGTTTTTTTTAGAGATGAACTTTGACCTTGAGCAATGACAGAGGGCGGCTGCTGGGCATATTCTGAGATGCCTTTTTTCCAAAGAGTGATTAGATGGCTTTTTCCACACATGCTATTTCTAGTAAATGTTAAGAGTTCGTTCTGAGAACAGGGCTATTCTTTGACCTCACAAAAGACCCGTTACATATTCTATCTGGAACCCTGATGAGGCCGTTTTTTTGTGTGGATTCACTCTGGGAAACCTTTTAACTCTAACAGGGAATGTACTGTACACACAAGAAATACATGAGCAAGAATGAAGGATAAATGAACCAATTTACACTGTCCCCATCTCTAAGGTGACACAACAGTGTTTTTATCCATGAGTATTTTAATGTGTACGCTTCACTTACGCTCTAAAAATAGTAATGAAGTGTAAAAATATGCTCTCCTCTGCTTTTAAGGGCATTAACGCAAGCGTAAAGTTCTGCTGGTGTAAACTGGAACTGGAATTCTACCGCTAACAATAGACGGCTTTGGTGTAAATTCCCAGTAAGGAGTAAAGCATTGGTTCTGTACTGTATCAAGGTCAAGGTAACTTTATTGTCCCCAAGGGGCAATTTTTGTGCAGCCAGCAGACAGGTTTACATAAGGACAGACACACAACAATACAGGTATGGCAAAAAACATAAAATACCCATAGAAACTAAAAACACAAAATAAATAGGATGAGAAAATAAACAATAAAATAAAATAGATAAAATCAGAAATAAATAAGTTAATGCACTTAAAACAATTCTGGCAAATTGTTTAAAATGGAAATGGCAGTCGGGATAAAATGTACACTGTATGTACACAGATGTACTGTATGTGTGCTGGGTATGTGTGCTGACGGTGATGGAGTGCCATGGGACAGGCCCTGCTGTACAAAAATACCGACCGACTCTGACACAGAACCTGAGCTTGACCCACAGGGTCTGCATCCATTTATAGTCATCTGCTGTCTGTTTCAGCTTTCTCTCCCTGCTTCTCTGTTCACCTCGAGAACAAGGTGGGAGTGTGTGTATGTGTGTGTGTGTGTGTGTGTGTGTGTGTGTGTGTGTGTGTAGGGGGTGTTGAGGGATTTCATCTCCCTCTCTATGTCTTTCTTGTCTCATTTCACCTCGAGAACGAGGTGTGTGTGTGTGTGTGTGTGTGTGTGTGTGTGTGTGTGTGTGTGTGTGTGTGTGTGTGTGTGTGTGTGCGGCGGCTCGCGTGTGTACGTGTGCGAGTTGGTTGGATTTCTCCCCATCTGGCCCGAGTTCTCCTCCCCTTCTCCACATGTTCTCTTGCTCCAGGGTACCTTGGCTTCGCCTGCGCTGGTTCAAGAAGCAGGTCAGAGATAAAGGCACATTAAGCTGAATTAAAACAGACCAGGGCGCTGGAGCGCCGTCTTTGAGGACAGCGAGCGAGGGATGGGGGGGGGGGGGGAATTTCTCTGAATTCCTTCTTTTCCCGAGGTTCCACGTCCCCCCCCCCCCTCCCCCCACCACCCGACCCTCCTCGTGGATGCTTCAGCGCTGAGGGGCTTATTGTCTGGTGAGCGTAGATTCACTGGCAAGGGAACCAGTCTCAGGAAGTCAGAGTGAGAGGGATGCAGAGATCGCAGGAGTCTGGCGGGAGGAGAGCCAGACTGGTGCATCGTGGGAGTATTGTTCATAAACATGGGCAGACATATGGGCACAAGGACATGTCTAAAAGGATTAGAGATGGACAAGTAGTGTGTGTGTGTAGTGTAGTGTAGTGTACATATGTGTGTCTGTGTGGGTGTGGGTGTGGGTGTGTGTGTGGGTATGTGTGTGTGCGTGATCTGATGTGGTTGCTTTGTAAAACAAATGTGTGTTTAAGATGGTACATGTGTTTCTCTCTCTCTCTCTCTGTCTCTCTCTCTCTCTCTGTACTTTGTGTGTGTTGATTTGGGTGCATCTGAGTGTATGCTGTACACGCGTGTACGTGCAAACTCGCGTGCAAGTGTGCGCGGGTGTGGTTGTTTATGTAAATCTATCTCCAGCTGTTGAGTGCCGTCCAGATGTGGAAACAGAACTCAGGGATTAGGGCTAAATATAGGCGTGGAGTGGAGGGAGAGAAGTTAAAGGAAGTGTGTGTGTGTGTGTGTATATGTGTGTATGTGTGTGTGTATACAGTATGTGTGTGTTTGTGTGTGTGTGTGTGTGTGGGGGGGGTGTTAGTGTGTGTGCGTGTGTCTGTGTGAGAGGGACAAATGGATGATGAGACGGCCTTAAAAAAGGGAAGCAAAGGTTACAGGAAGGGGGGGATGAAGGAAGGATTAAAAGCAAAAAAAAGAGAAGCGAGAGAGGAAGAAGAGAGAACAAGTGCAATGACAGGGAAAAGTGACAAATATGTTGCCATCAACTAGGACTCCACAGACAGGAAGAGGATTGAGAGAAAGTGAGTGATGAGAGGGATGATAAAGATAAGATAGGAAGAAGTGTAGAGAGGAGAGGGGATGGAGGTGTGGAAAAGAGGGATGACAGGAAAGTTCCTGTTGTTGATGTTAATGTTCTGTATTCTCTACGTCCTCAATGTTGTTAGATGTTTGTTGTGTCTTTTTTTAGTATTTATTGATATTTATTGTTGTCTGTGCTTAAATGTTCAATGTGGCTCCATTGAGTGCAAGACAAATTCCCCTCGGGGCAATAAAGGTTTCATTCATTCATTCATTCATTTATTCAAAGGAGGGGTGGTTGAATGGAGAGAAGAAGAGGTGACATGCAGACCACAGCAGAGTGGAGACACTCCCATAAAGGCCGGGACACCGTCGGCAGAGAAGCAGTCGGACTGATCAGTCGTCCAGGTTGGTTAAAAAAGTTCCTCGGAACACACCGAAGCGACGCAGACGCCAAGCATACGTGCTGCGCGAGGTGTGATACTGTATGTATGAAATTGAGCAAAATCTATGTATTTTAATGTAGTTTATCAAAATGGGTTCATAAATTGCATCGCTGAATGTAGGGCTAATGGTCATACTAATCCGAGATGTTTAGAAGGGCTAGCACTCCGCCAATCAGATTGGTCATTGAGGCCGACTACCACTGGCCCGTTCGACATGTCAAATCGGTCAAAATAAACACAGACCCAAACAGACTCGAGTCCCCAATCTCGCTCAACTGTCCAACGACGGCCGACAATCAGGTTGGTGTGGGAGCTTACAGTAAGAGAGCGTTGAAAAAGATGGCAGCGCTTTTCCATTTCCATGCATGATTCTGGAACTGAAAACTGCCAATCACTTGCCAGTAGCCAATGAGTTAGTGGATTTTGCCCTCCGGCATCCAGAAATACATCCCACCCTTCAGCAACACAGCTGTTCATTCAGTAGAACATCAAAGAGTGTCGCAGCACATCTCTTTCTATGGCTCTGATGCAGACATGCGGACTGAATTGGCTCAATTGATGGTTATGGTTACGGTTATGGTTATGGTTATATGGCAATAAAGATACACAAAGTCCATGGCATCAAACCTGTCAGCACACACAGGGAACAAAGTGCACTTATTAGAGATGGATTATCTGGTGGCATTACACAAACAGTGTCATATTTATTTATTTGTAGGCCTATGGCTATTTGTTTATCTAGAATTAGATAGTGCTTATCTCTGCCAGAGAGGGAGGGAGGGAGAGAGAGAGAGATGGAGAGAGAGAGAGAGAAACAGAGAGAAAGAGAGGGATGGATAAAGCTCTGGCTCCAGATCAGTGCCCGTGTCCCTCGGAGGAGTCCGATCTCTTCCCTCGGGGGTCCAGCGCAGGAAGTGGAGGCTTTGGGTCGGGCCGGGCACAGCGTGTCCCAAGCGGGTGCGTAAGGAGCTTGGAGCCGGCCAACCAAACAAACACACACACACACACACACACACACACATCGCCAACCCGGAGATTAGAGCCTAAAAAGAGCAATATTCTTATCCGTGTTATTATTACTAGTATTTGTGCTATTATAATCCCCACTATTTTTATACCCAAGGATGATTTGGGGCGGTTTTGTAACAATGTGCTAGCCTAGCGGCAGCAGCGATAGCTTAGCTTCGCATTAGGCAGGGACCGGGTAGCTTGGGGCCTGGAGAGTGGACATCTTCAAACCCTAGACATGGATTCAGCGATAGAATCCTGAGAACTAAATTCTGAACCCATATAATTAATGCATTTTAGTGGTTAAATCTACTGAGTGTAAATTTGTGTTTCATTAAAAAAAAAGGGGGAAAGGTGATGCAACTGTGCTGCAGCGTCCATACCACATTTGGGTCCTAGTGCCCTGAGTTCGATTCTGACCGGCGTCAATCCTTAACACTAGAAGCGCCGTGCCGTTCTGACCCACTTATATCTAGAAGTGCCGCACCCCGGTCATCAAACCGCTTTAACTACCTACTAGAAGCGCCGTGCTGGTGTGA
The DNA here is from genome assembly GCF_963854185.1 of Sardina pilchardus. Lineage (NCBI taxonomy): Eukaryota > Metazoa > Chordata > Actinopteri > Clupeiformes > Clupeidae > Sardina > Sardina pilchardus. Next base: position 10,463,360 of record NC_085017.1, read on the forward strand.
ACTACTTAAAATGCGGCTGAGGCGGCAAAAAGACCGCCGAGTCCTCAGACTGGGAACTCCCCATCACACTCTCCCACTAGCTTCCTGTCACTCTTTTCACTGCTCTGTATCAATAAAGGGGTAAAAAAGGCCCCCCCAAATATTCTTAAATGAATAAATGAATATCAAAAAAACTTTAAAATGATGGATTGCCTATCTCTCCCAATAACATGCTCCCCAGTGCTGCCTTTGTGTCCTGAACCTTGAACCTTGAGGATCAATAAAGTATCTATCTATCTATCTATCTATCTATCTGAACTTCTTCATCTGTTTGGTTACAAAGTGCTGTTTCTTCATCTGTTCCCATCCACGTGCTGTGCGTCTCTGGCTGGCCCCCTGTGATTTAGGATGATGTATAGCAGTGGGGCCATAAACCCCCGCCTTGCCACGGCTCCGCCGTGTATTTACAACCATGAGCCCTCCAGAAAGAAACTTAATGTTTTTCGCTTTTCGCTCTGTCAGTTCAGCAAGCCAAGTGATCCTCAAACGAAATGGCTGGCGTCCCAAATGAACCGGCTTGCAGGGCCCAGAGCAAGTCGGAGCTTCACGCCTTTTTGGTTTCAGATGCGCGTTGACATTTCCAGCGTCGGGTTTTTGTTTCTTTTTCGCCAGGCAGCGGCTTTAACAGCTCCCATTCCGACTCGCCAGGACTCGCTCTCAGACAAACCCGCAATTAGCCGCCGTAGGTCATATCACCATATTAATTTATGAGCGGTGAAAGAGAGTAAATGCAAAACCTATCGCGGTTTTATTTTTTCATTTATTTTTTGGGTTGAATTGTTTCCATTAACGTCTCGCCCGCTTTCATTCCATTTCCAAAGCGCAGCAGTCTCCATTCATCTCCATTCACAATGAATGACCTTGTGTGTGTTACCTGTGGTAATTGAAGGAAAGGGCTTGATTTTAATTAGCATCCTACAAACTGTTATCAGTCCCCAAAGGATTGGTCTTGCTGACCCAGCGCATTTCCCTTGTGTACGGCTTGTGTTTTGTGCGTGTGTGTGCGCGTGTGTGTGTGCGTGTGTGTGTGTGTGTGTCTCTCTGCACACGGCGTCCTCTCTCTCCACCACTGACATCTCTGATCTCAAACAGCTGTCCATGAGAACACAGAGGAGCCTCTCTTGTAAAACAGGTTCAGGTGTGTGTGTGTGTGTGTGTGTGTGTGTGTGTGTGTGGGGGGGGGGGGGGTTGGTATGGCTATGGCTATGGCTATGGCTATGGCTATGGTTATTTAGCAGACGCCTTTGTCCAAAGCGACATACAAATAAATAACAATACAAATTAAATTAACAGTGAACAATTACAAACTAGGGAGAATAGTAATATTATCAGTAAAACAATAATTTTAAGCAATAACCTAATGAGAAATAAAACAGTGAAATGAGAATAGCAATCAAATAAGTCACTCAGTTAATTATATATAATAATAATAATAACTAAAGCATGGTATGGCTAAATTTAAGGACAATAGCAAAATAAATTTCAAATTCTATCAATAGACAAATTATAACAAAACAATACTATTATACAAACCATAACACATCACAAACTCAAAGGACTAAGTGCATATTAAATAAATATGCCTTAAGACCCCTCTTAAAAGATCCAAAGCTGTTGCTGGAACGGAGAGCACTGGGCAACTCATTCCACCAACACGGAACCACTGAAGAATAGGATCTACAATTTGACCTAGCATGTATGGTTGGTCGACATAACAGACGCTCCTCAGAAGATCGCAATGGGCGGTTGGGAATGTACATCGTGATTAAAGTTGTAGTGTAGTGTAGTTGTATTGTGTGTGTGTGTGTGTGTGTGTGTGTGTGTGTGTGCGCATACAGTATGTGTGTGTGTGTGTGTGTGTGTGTGAGACAGAGAGAGAGAGGGATAGAAAGCCAGAGAGAGCAAGGAGAGGCAGAGGAGAGACACAGAGCTTTATTCCCAGTCATCTGCTTCATTTAACGCACGGTTTTATTACTCTCCAAGAGCTGAAGTCACCGTTTGTAACAGGATTCCAGCTCTCTTCCAGAACACTTTCATCTCCTCATTTGACAGACTAAAGGAATTACAAAAACAAATAGTGATTTGCTTAATCTCATTCGTGTGCAGCTTCCATGATCGTCGTTGTAATGAGTAGAGCATGCGCAATAATCAAGCCGGGTGTGAGAATTAGGTCTCATGTACACCAAAGCATGCGATTAATTGAAGCGAGAAATGAAGAACAATCTCTTTCAAGTTGGAGGGAGTCGTTATAAGAAGGACCCACGGAAGAAACAAAGCAATATATTTTTTCATTTTTTGATGTAGGCTACTGTTACCTTGGCCCACACTACGCATTAATAAAGGTGGTGTGCCTAGTATCCATCTGAATGGGGGTAATTTGTTATGCGGGGGGGAAAAACACAGCAACAACCACATAGCTGAATATAAAACAATGATAATTGGGGAAACCGGATCTGGTGTTTATGTGACGGCTTCCCGTAAGATGTGTTCGCCAGAAGATTCCCTGCCAGGACCCGCCAACATTTCTGTCTGCGCGAGGAGGGAGGTCAAAGGTCAGGCTGTGGCTGCGGGCAGTCTGAGGGGGATGGCAGCGGAGACAGCCGAACAGCCAAACATTTTCATTAGTCATAATTAAGAAATACCCAAGCACTAGAGGTTACATAAAGTAGCTATGAGAAGCCTGCCTTCATTAGTTTTATCTTCATCTATTAACCATGATCTATTCATTTTTCTTTTTTATATCTATCATCTATTAGTTTTAGCTGCATTAGTGGCTATAAAAATACATGGCTAGGTATTCTATATTTCCTGAATTCGTCACAACAAGAAGAATATGATACTTTTATGAGTCATTTCCTGTGTATTAGCCACATTGTGTATAAGCTGCAGGACAGGTTGAAAGAAACAAAACCATATTAATACCATATTAACTGCCCCTGCCCCTGTGTATTAACCTTATAGCTGAAGAAATTTTGCAAAATCAATGTATAAGCTGCAGCCAATAGTTGGGAAATGACGGTATAGGTTAAAACTTAGAACACTTATTGTTTCGACTATTTTTTTCACTTAATCTAAATTGTTATTGCACTTTTGATGTTCCTATAGTGGCACACATCAGAAAAGGCTTACAGTAATCTAGGCTCTCCTCAATAGGAAGATATGCCACTAGCGGTCTCTCTGCTTGCTTCTGTGTCTTTGGCGACACCTACAGAGCGTAGAGAGACTTGCAGTTAGAGCAAATAGTTGCTTCAGCAGCGAGATTGATACCCCTGTCCTCGATTAACATTGCTCTGTCTCCACCCTCGCAGACCCCCATATGTGGTTTTTGGCCTGTTCCATTAAGGCTTGACCCTTTCAGAAAGCAAGCCGCCATTAGAATGAATCTGGTTAGAACAGGCAGCAATAGAAACCGACGTGCATCCTTCTCTTCCACTCTGGATTTTGGACACTTTCCTGGACGGAGTGCGGGACAAACCGACGGATGAGGTTGCACACACACACACACACACACACACACACACACACACACACATACATTCACACACATACACACACACACACACACACACACACACACACACACATACATTCACACACATACACACACACACACAGTCAGACGCTGGTGACAGGCGTCATTGATAGTCTCAATTTTAGAAACAGATAGCCTAAGAGGAGACAATGACGGATTCACCGTACTCCTCCTTTCATGTGTGCCGGGGGAAGGTTCCAAGGGAAGATCTGGTCGTGATAATACCGGGTCAGAAAACAGGCTCTTGGCAGCGTCCACCGGCAGCGTCTGTCTCGCCTGGCGCGGTGACGTCGGCGGCGGAGGTCTGGGGTTAGTGCTCATCACCCGCATGCTTCAGCAGGCAAAAGTGCAGGCTACGGTTCGCCTCCGTTAATGATACGGAAAATTGTCCGTCCTTCTGGTGAGGCAGATTGCATTTTGGGTACCTTTCAAAACCTCCAGAAAAGCCTCCGTAACCCCCTGGCCTTTCTCTCTCGCTGGGAGATCGTTTAAAGCATCACCGCGGAGGTCTCCAGGACGTTGGATCATCGCACGCAATCTCTCGTGTTGCCGTGCCTCTCTCTCTCTCTCTCTCTCTCTCTCGCTCTCGTCCTCCTCACAACATCGTTCCCACACTGCCAGGCAACACCTGAGGATCCCGCTAAAGCTGCCAAAAACCTGTATTTCACACCAAAACCATCACGGCGGGCAGAGACACACCGATCCTCCCCTGAAGCAGATCAGATCCGGGGGTTTGGGCTCATGCTGTGGCCTGTTTGCGTCGAGGAGAGGAGCAATTTGATCTCAGATCAGTGGTGTAAACTCGGCTCGCTTTGCCTGAAGGCCCAGGTATAGCTGTAGTTGACCCGTCAGGAATGATTTATGTGTTGCTGGCCGGTGGGTTGGTGGGGCTATGAGGGGGGGCTCTTCTCCTGGTTGGGTTAGAACATCTGGAGCCTGCCTGCATAGACCAATGGCATATAAGGCGCCCTGTTGTCATGACGGTACTGTAAACACGTCCATGGATGCCAATTGGGTCAGCCAAACCGTGCAGCCATCGATATCACACTCCAGTCTGTGTTTGTTTTTGTATGCTGATGCACATACAAATGAGACGTGAATCCTGCTTGAATCCTTGACTTTCACAATGAGTCAGGTTAAGCCAAGAGATTTAAGCCTAAACTGTTAGACCAGACCAGAACTGTTAGACCAGACCTGACCAGAACTGTTAGTCAGGTCCTGAGTACACTGGAACTGTTAGAGCTATATATTTTGGTGATGTGGATGCAGTTTTCTGAACTTGCATGCACACAGAGGTGTATTCAGATTCGCAAACACGGGCAACATTCGCAAACATTTGCACATTTTCTGTTTGTCTTGAGTTCATCATACACTTTTGCAAGCACTGTCTTGCACGTGCACTTGCAAGCACTTGCTTTGAGGAGGTAGTTCTCTGCGAACATGAGGAAAAAACTGGACAGAGGGTTACCGTGGAGATGGAATGAAAATTGTTCATATGCATCTGTTCAGAATAAACATGTTTGCCACGGGTCTTCGCCTCTGTTTGACGAATTGAAACATCTCAGGTACGAAAAGCCTTCGTTAGCCAACGTTGTGCCAATTTGTGTACGCAGACAGATGAGTCATCACCAAATTGGGAAATCCAATCTACTTTGTTATGGAAACAGTCAATAAACAATTCTGAACCGCAAATCTCACACAAGCTGGAACGGCTCGATGTAACCTGCGCCAGGTGTGGAATATGACAGGTTGCCAGACGGTAATAGAACACTCGGTAATGATGGGGTGATGGGGTGGGCAATAGAACACTGTAATGATGAGATCTATGGACGAAGCTGCAGCTGACTGACTGTAAACACACAGAGGTCTGCGGTTTCATTTGTCTCTTTGGCTGGAGAGGTGAGGCAGGGGTGGATGATTGCCTAGTTTCACACAGAGGCACAAATGGCCATGATGAAGGATGAAGAAAGTAGCCCTCCTCACTCTTTCTTTCTTATTCTCTCTCTCTCTCTCTCTCTCTCTGTCTGTCTCTGTGGGTGTCTGATTAGAAATATTGTCCGAGCTCTGCTGTCCCTGTTCGCAGCCGTGGGCTTTCTAGACGGCGTCTCGGTGTGGAGGAATACACGGTTAACATCCAGCCGCCGCCACACATTAGGAGAGGGAGGGGTGAGCGAGCGAGCGAGCGAGCGAGAGAGAAAATAAGAGAGGGCTTGAAGAAGAGATAGAGGGAGAAAAGGAGGGAAGAGAAGGTCTGAATCGATGAGATAGAGATCTTGTTAAAAGTTGGGAAGCGGAGGGAAGACAGCGAGATGTGTAGAGACTTGAATTGCTTACAGGTATTCTGGAGAGGAGGGAGAACCACGTCTGCTCTCACACTGACTGTGTGGACCTGTGCCTACAGGGACTCATAAAGTGAAACATAAACCTACCTGCAAATCATTAATCCTGTACAGGATCGAGATTGCATATCTCTGTGTGTCTGTCTACTGTATGTAAGGTGAGATGATTGCAGCTAAAGGGTACACACATACATACAGCTGTTTAAGAGCCTCCGTTCTCAGCTGTCTCTCAATCAGACTTATCCCACACCGATTTGACCTCAGAATCTTTAACATACTGATACCACAATATCATGTGGCATGTATACACCCATATCAAGTTTATGGAGGTTCAAGATATCAGTATATAATAGTTCTAAAGACAGGACATAGACAAACTTAACAAGATAACATCACGATAAGATAAAATAGATTGAGATAAAATATGTTGAATGTTTTGAAAGATAACCAGGCAGGAAAGGGAAGAGGTGATATGCCACACATTTAGTTATAGCCTAGTTGTCTGTCTGCAAATACTGAGACAGCGATTAAAAAGCAGAGCCAAGGGAAAAGTAGAACTGATTTTATTGGCGATATCGTTCTGATCATTGTCATTCATGGTTCCATTTTACATGTTTGGAGTCATACTAAACAAAGGTAAACACGATTGTAACTGTTGTTGCCAACATATATAAATGCTTTTCATGGTTCTCATCCCACCCACCCACCCCCCCCCACACACACACACACACTCTCTCTCTCTCTCTCTCTCTCTCTCTCTCTCTCTCTCTCTCTCTCTTTCTCTCTCTACCACACACACACACACACACACACACACACACACACACACACACACACCACATACACAAAAACTTGCATATTCAAACCCTACAAATGTGTTTCTAGACAATTAACATTAAAAACAAAATCGCTAAAATGCACACACAAACACCCACACACTCCTGTACTCAGAAGCATAACCTCAACTGGCATGCTCGCACATGCACACTCCCATTCAGAGACAGAGCCCTCCCCTCCACACACACACACACACACACACACACACACACACACATACAAGCAGACACGCTTCCCTTCTCAAACCTCCTGCTCTGTACATGTAAACACATTCACTCTCCTACCATCCCTCTCCCCTTCCCTCTCAGCTATGAACTCTGAACTATCACCTCTGACCTTCACCATTCCCTTCCTGTTGTTGTGACATACCTGAAGCTCTTCCCTGTGCACTGCCTGACACACACACACAGCTTTAATCTAAAGCTGTTGAGTCGAGATAGTCTTTCCATGTCATGCCATTTCTCAGCTACACTGTTTGTGCAATGCAGAGACATACCAAACTGAATTGTGAAGAACTTGGGCTTCTAGTTGTGTTTTCATATGCATTCACAATGAGATGATCTTCTAGAATGTTGTTCTAGATTTCACGTTGTTCTAGATATTAAGGTCTCGTTAACATGCAGATCCCCAACGGGGGCAGAATCCTCTCTCAATGGCCCTGTGACTTTCCCCTATTAACAGATCATTTTTCTCCAGGTGTGAATAACACATGCATCAGTTGTTTGAAGATGTTAAAACATGTCTGATTTGGAAATTTGAGATTAATATGAGATAATGAAAAACAGAGAGGATTCCATGTGTCTCTTTTGAACTTATTTCTAACAAAACACATTTAAAGACAGTACATTTTCTATAGCTTGACTCTGGTAACTTCTGTACATGAAAACATAGCATTTTGTCTAAAAATGTAAATTCCACATGCCTCATTGCAATGACATAAAGCTTCATGAGATATGGAAACACAACTAGAACCAAGTATGACTGTGAGCATGGTTGCCAATAGTTTTAATCGTAGTGTAAAAGTGGCATCAGTGACAGGACGGCTCCCCAAGTCTGCCCCAGCCGCAGCGGGTCTTCCACTCTCTCGCTCTCGGCTGGTCTGTCTTTATCTGAGCCTTTCTTCAGACTATCTCGGCCTGTTTCAGCTCTCCCTGGTGGTGTGTCCCCGTAGCTTTCCTGGTATGTCTTTATCTTCAATCTTCTCCTCCCTCTCCCCCCTTTTCTCTCTCTCTCTCTCTCTCTCCACCGCCACAATTCTCCTTTTACAGTCAGGCACCTTTCAACCTCCTATCCTGCTTTTGCAGAGTCTCTCAGTGTCAGTGTCTGTCACTGTCTATCTGCATACTGTCCAGTCGGTTTAAGTCTTTCTCAGTCTGTTTTTATCTTT
>NC_085017.1:10488993-10493993 GCF_963854185.1 Sardina pilchardus
ATTTGTTGTGTTGTATTACACTGAGTTGTGCTGTGTTGTGTTGAAAAAACATCGAGTTGTGATGTGTTGTGTTGTATTACATCGAGTTGTGATGTGTTGTGTTGTAAAACATTGAGTTGTTATGTGTTCCTTTATGCTGTGTTGTGTTGTGCTGTGCAGTGCGGTGCGGTGTGGTGCGGTGTGGTGTGGTGTGGTATGGTGTGGTGTGGTGTGGTGTTGTGTTGCATTGTGTTGTATTACCTTGAGTTGTGATGTGTGGTGTTGTGTTGTGTTAGACTGTGTTGTGTGGTGTTGCATTGTGTTGTGTTGGTGATGCATTGCATTGCATTGTGTTGTGTTGTGTGTTGCATTGTGTTGTGAATCTGATGCATTGCATTGTGTTGTGTTGTGATGCATTGTGTTGAGTTGCGTTGCACTGTAGTGCATCGTGTTGTGATGCAGCATTGTGTTGTGATGCATTGTGTTCGGTTGTGATGCATCGTGTTGTGTTGTGATGCATTGCATTGTAGTGCATTGTGTTGTGATGCAGTGTGTGGCATTGCATTGTAGTGTATTGTGTTGTGATGCATTGCGCTGTGTTGCGTTGTGTTGCATTGTGTTGTGATGCATTGTGGTATGCTGCATTGTGTTGTAGAGCATTGTGTTGGGTTGTGTGATGTGTTGTGTAGTATTGTGCTGTCTTGCATTGCGTTGTGTTGCATTGTGTTGTGTTGCATTATGTTGTAGTGCTATGTGTTGTGTGTTGTGTTGTTTTGTTTTGTGTTGTATTTCAGACAATTGTGTTGGTGCCACTAAGACGCTGCTAAGACAGGAGCTAGCGGAGTGGAGGAGAGAAGTAGAGGAGGAGATGAGGAGAGGAGGAGATGAGGAAGGTTGAGGAGAGCGCGAGAGACGAGGAGAGGATTTCTCTATAGGAGCACCGAGTTACATAAGCACTCGTCCTTTCAAACGCATTCCCAACACTGCAAAGACAGAGCAGAGGAAAGGAGTGGAGAGGAGAGGAGAGGAGAGGAGGATGAGGGGAGGAGGAGAGGAGGAGGAGAGGAGGGGTGAGCAGAGATCTTACATCTTAGAAAGCGATTCATGCGGAGAGCAGGGAACTTAAAACAGTGGAGAAAGGGGGGTGGGGGTGATGACAAACGGGTGACATAGAGAGGCAGGGGAACTGAGTGTGTGTGTGTGTGTGTGTGTTTGTATGAAAGAGAGAGAATAAAATAGAGAATGCAAAAAAGAGAGAATGCAAGAGAGAGAGAGAGAGAGAGAGAGATCGTTCTCCCATGAGATGTGCATATAGTAATGTACAGAGAGACAGAGAGAGAGAGAGAGAGAGAGAGAAAGTAATGACGCTCTTGCTCTCTCTCCATCACCCTCTCTCTCTCTTTCTCAGTCACCCACACAAACAGCCTTACACACCACATACATTTCCACACACCCCTCCTCTCTCTCTCCCTCCCTCCCTCCCTCTCTTCGCTGTACATTGTCTTTCTCCTTTATTGCATTTTCTGCTGTGTCATCATCATTTTTTATATGAGCAGGGAAGCAGGGCTCGTTAGTTAAACCCTGCGCTGACAGACAGAGAGGAGAGTGGTTTTTACAAAGAGAGAGAGAGAGCGAGAGAGAGAGAGAGAGAAGGAGGGAGAGATGGAGGGAGGGGGAGAAAGAGACTAGGGGCATTGAGGAAGGGTAGGAGAGGGAGAAGAAGAGACGTTGAAAGATCAAGAGAACACCATTATAGCCACTTCTTGGAAAATAATCTATTGAAAATACAATGAATATCAATAAGTGGATAACCTGCCCCCTAATTCAGGAAAAAAAAAGAAATTCACTCAAGACTATGAAGCCAACCGCAACTGGCCAAAGTCATATTTCAAAACGCTATTGGGGCGCAGTAATGGAAGACCATGAAAATTATTATCATTACTTTTTCAATTTTCCACCGAGTCGCCGTGGCTCAAATTAAGGCTTTGGTTTTTATGTTTGATTTTATACCCGCTCGGAATGACATCCAGAGCCTGCAGTCCCCGAGTCAAGGTCAACTTGGCAGATTCATTGACAAAATCTTTCCCCGGCGTGAGTGATCATTTTATTTAAGTAGACAGAACTGGGCCCTGTTTGATCTAGCAGCTCGGCAGCAGGTCTTGCGGGACTAGTGTTTAAGGGGATGCCAGTTTTGGCAATATATAATCCTCACTAGACTACACCAGACTCCACTGCTTCTCCTGCCAACAGACGAGGTGTGTTCTCTATGTGTTTAAAGGGGGGGGGAGCGTATGGGCGAAGGTGTGTGTTACACTGCTATGCATACTAATGGCGTATAGCCATCAGGCTCGTCCACTACGGCGGCAATGCTAAGTATAGCGATAGCAATAGCACAACATATCACTGTAGTTCATTAGAACAACAACATCCACACAGCAGACTACAACAACAACAACATGAAGAGCAGTATTGTTGAGGATCACTTTCAGAGAGATTTTGAGAATGGTAGTAACCTGACAGCCATCGATCACATTTATCAAGATAAAAGACTTCAGATGAAAATGAGAGACTTTCTTTATCGTTGGTCAGTGGGGTGAAGTTCATGTTGTCATAGTTACGTTTGTCTTACAGTTCTTGGTGTACCCAAGAACTGTAACTATAAAGAACCCAAGACCCCGGCCAGATGTGAGCCAGGGCCATGCCAGATGTGAACCAGAGCCATGACAGATGTGAGCCAAACTCAGGCCAAGCATGGGCCAAATCTCAGGCCAGAATCTCTCCAGCTACTTGGGGAGGGAGGAGTGAGGAGTGAGGAGGAGGAAGGTTAGTGTATTATTGCTTCACTTCATCTCTTATGCAGATGTGGGCTAGACCAGGGGCCAGATGTGGGCCAGACTCAGGCCAGATATGGGCCAGACCCGTCATTGCTTCATACGGGGGTATTATTGCTCCACTTCATCTCTTACGCAGACCTCATCTCCCCGGCTGCCCTCACATGACATCATCTGCCTGGCCGTGATGAGCCGCTTTCATTACCGCGCACAGTGCGAGCGAAAGGTCGGCGGCGCCCGCCCGAGCCCGAATGGAAAACCATTAACACGAGGATTAGAGCCGCGACAATGGCGACCGCTGCTTAGCGGCGCAGCCTCACATCGCTGCACCCCCCCCGTCAGTCACCCTGCCCTGCGCTACACACCTCCACCTGGCTATAGATTACACTAATGAAATACATCCCTCTTATAAAGACGGTCCTTTGGTGTGCTGAAGCACAGCAGCCAGGCCATTGTCCCCCCCCTGTGCTCGCTGCCAAGACGAGGGCTCCTCCTTGAAGAGTGAAGAGCAGCACAGCCACCACAGCCACAGCAGCACTCTCTGCACCACGTGTGCTTGGCAAAGGCAGGAGCTTCCTGCGTAAGGGATGGGGGTTTTGATTTAAGGCTGGAGCAGTCAGGCTAAGTGTTAGAGGCTGTGTGCGTGGGCATCTCAGGCTGGCTGGTGGGTCTCTGCTGTGGAGGGTGGGGAGGTTGGGGGGCGATGATGTGTGTGTAAGCGTGTGTGGGAGTGTGTGTGTGTGTGTGTGTGTGTGTCTGAGTGTGTGTGGGAGTGTGTGGGAGGGGGGTTGTTGAGTGAAACTGTACTCGGACGCACGGACAGACTGATTAAGTCTGGGACCGCCGGGGGCGTCCCGTGGGCCTCGTAACGGCGAGATTGTCTGAGGCGGCGCGATCAGTTTTGTTGTTCTGGCCGCCAAACAAACACCCCCCATCCTCTTCCTCCCTTACAGCCACCATCCCCCAACCCCAACCCAACCTCCACCCGCTCCACACCCCACACTGCCCCCCCCCGCCCCCCCAAACCTGCTTCATCAGCAGTGTGTCAAAGCCCGGGATGTTTGGCTAGTAATAAACTGCTGCTCATCGATACTGTGGCTTGGGCTTCTGTTCATCAGCATTTGATTAAAAATTCATCTTCTCCATCTTTGGGTTGGGCCACTCTTCATCTTTATTGTCATGACTCAACATCAAGACATCATTTAAAGTCCATTATCCAGTCAACGGCTGCTCCGGGTGGCAATGGGCAACCAGTTCATTTTTTGCTGTTGTTATTGCGTCGCAAAATCTGATACTGTAGTGACCGGTCATTCTGCAGTTCCCATTTGTCCAACAATTGGCTGACTTACGAGCAATTGCCCACTAATGTGGGCTTATTCATCTAATAGCCTTCTGAGCCGACCTTAGACCAGCGATTGGTGATCACTTTCCCTATCAAAGTTCTCAATCAGAGTCATGGCTGGTTCTAATTGCGCTACGCTACAGCCAGACCTCCAGGAAACAGGAAATCGAGCTCGTTAGTGACAAGCCCGGAGAAACAAAAAAGCAATTTCACTCGCCATTTTTGTTATAAATCACGGGCAGACGCCATTACTTTCGACTGAGCTCACAGCACAGGGGGGCAGGCTTTGCCAGATCTCAGTGATAAACACCGCCAACTGCCAGAATATATATGGCAGGGAAACCGGCCAATGTAGTAGTAACGACACTGAAACAATTCGTCTTCTCCATCCTCTCGTTCCAGCTAGAGCCTGCGGCTCCTAACACACAACCTGTAGTCAGTAAAGAGAGCTGCGAATTTGTTTTCCCTTTGGAAATAACGCTTAATGACAAACCAAAACATGCACAGCAGCGAAAAAGACAGCAGAAATGTACACTTCTGAGAGCAAAAAAAAAACTGAGAGCTGTTTTTTGTGAGAAACAACATGGGCGTGTAGTAACTTTGGCCCAGACTCAAAATGTTATCTTCCATGTTGTAATGTGGCTATACTGGGCTAGATCAACGTGTTTGAATGAGTCATTTCCTGTGTATTAACCACAGCTCCCAAATCCCAGTGAATCACAATCAGGATCGTGCTTTAATCATATCGCAGAATAAAGAAAAGAATGCATAGTTCACCACCGTGTGTTAACCTCATAGCTGAAGAAATATTGCAAAATCGATGTATAAACCTTGGTTAATAGTCGGAA
>NC_085017.1:10498993-10513993 GCF_963854185.1 Sardina pilchardus
CCGGTTCCCTTTTCCTACACCAACATACAGCATCACCAAGAATCATCGGATCCCACCAGGCCTGCAGGGAGCACTGGGGTGATTGACAACCGCTGTGGCCAAATGGACTCCGATCATGCCAGTGGAGACTCATGGGTGCCCTAACTGTTTAGGTGTCCATCTGTCGGTCTGATATGTGGGCAGATCGGACCTGTGTTGCAAGCTATGTAAGATCACAGAGCCAACAGGAAGTATCTGGTCAACAATCATGGGTCCCGTCCCCCCTGCGTGTACAAATATGCCAAAGTTGTTGTTGTGTAACCGGACAGCATCTCATTCAGCTGGCTGATATCACATGTCAGAGTTGTGCTGTATGAGTTTATGACAAGGCTTAGATGTTTCGCTTATCACAATTTCCGCTTAGCCTGATGAGTTGGCTACAACAGCGTGCTGAAAAAAGGCTTTACAAAAAGCTAAATGCATAAATCAAGCCATTTATACCTTTTGCAGTAATACCGTACTATGACACACTACAATGCATTTTGCGTTGCTGTAGTCACAGTTTCATACATACTCAGTGAATTGAGCAACAAATGTCCCCACTACAACACGTCACTGACGTACTGTAGCCTTCACATACCTTTAATCGGAGACCGACATTCCTTTCAGACCCAGACAGTGACTTACAGAGAGTCCACAGCAAAGCCAGCGGCTCTTTCCAAACAAGAGCTACTTCAAAACGTTCACCTCATTCCACCACCACACACAACAAACACATTTAGAGCCCTTAGCTAGCTCAGCTACCAAGGCAGACGGACATGCTGTTCAACACTGATTTTTCCCTCATCGAGAGATAAAAGAGCCTGGTTGGAATATGAGAAGGAGAGCCTAACTCCTCTTGATCTCTCCATCTGCCAAGACGCAGTGCCACTCCTGTCCCGCCCAGGATAAACTAGTTTGGTCTGGCAAGAGAGAGCCTCCTCATCCTCCTCCTGATCCTGGAAAGGTTGTGCTTAAATCTCTGCGCCGCTTTAGAGGAAGTTAAAGGGCATTGCTATATGTCAACAACGCATGGAAAAATGTATTTGCTCTCAGACCACAAATGGTTCACTTGAGACTGCACACTGCTAAGAGCGAGAGGGAAGAAAATGGAGAGAGAGACAAAAGAACAAGAAGAAGCAGAAAATGTTAAGAGAAAGAGAGGAGAAAGGAGAGAAAAGAGGGAGAGAGGTTTAAAGCTCATCCATTCAACTATTATCACACATTCTCACAAAGTTACATCAGTCTGATCTCCAAACTAAAGCCCTTAGTCACCAGATTTACGTCTTACCGTCATTGAACAATGACCCCCCCCGCCCTATACTCACACACCTTTGAAATGAGAGAGAACGGGAGAGAGAAAGACACACAGAGAGAGAGAGAGAGAGAGAGAGAGAGAGAGAGAGAGAGAGAGAGAGAGAGAGAGAGAGAGAGAGAAGCATCCTTTTTATGAAAACATCTCTAATTCAATCACATACAATGCAACTCTCTGGCACATAACTGTTCCCTTCAGGCCTGGGATCAAACGGAATGCAACGTTCTGAGATAACTCGCAAGTGAAAGGGGAGAGAGAGAGAGAGAGAGAGAGAGAGAGAGAGAGAGAGAGAGAGAGAGAGAGAGATGGGGAAAAAAAGCTTGACTACAGGTTGAAAAGAAATCCCGCCGTACAGTTCTTTTAACTGTGCATGCGCTTCACGTTTAATCTAGGCATCATCCAGCAAGACTCAAAGGAATAAATATAGAAGTGAGAAAGAAAGAGTGGGGGGAAGAAAAGAGAGAGAGAGAGAAGGAGAGAGATAGGGAGAGAGAGAAGAAGAAGTAGGGAAAGAGAGGTAGAGAAACAGAGGGAGAGAGAGGGGGAAAGACGAAGAGAGAGAGAGGAGGAAAGAGAGAGAGAGAGAGCAAGAGAGGGAGAAAGAGAGGAAGGGAGAGAAAGAGAGGAAGAGAGAAGGGGAAAGAGGGAGAGAAAGAGAGGGAGAGCGAGGGGAGGCGGTGGATATGACGAGAGGAGATGCGAGAACAGGAGAGGAGGAATCCCCTGTAGAGCACATGTTACATAATGAGTGTTAAGTTCCCGCAGCCCTACGCAGAGCGCGGCGCAGAGAGCGCGTGGGCACGCCGCGAGACGAGACGAGGCGAGACGAGGCGAGGCCAGCTAGGCGAGACGCAAAACGAGAACGAGAGCCGGGGATGAGAAGAGAACTCGATCCCCCGGCCGCAGAGCAGAGGAGTGTCGGAGAGAGAGAGAGAGAGCGAAGCTCAGAAGAGGGGAGGGAGACAGCTGAGGGGGAGGAGACTCCAGCTGCCACTTCCTGGGAACGGACTACAGAGCGCTGGCGTTAGCAACGGGGGCACTGCTGAGGAGACCGCTTTGGGGAGCGACGGCCATTGTTCAGTGTCCAAGTTCACTCTCTCTCAATGCATACACACACACACACACACACACACACACACACACACACACACACACACACACACACACACACACACACACACACACACACACACACACACACACATCACACACCAAAAACTACACAACTACCACAAACAAATACACTAATTAAGCTGCCAGCCCAACCTCTCCAAAGGCTCCTCTCTTTTCATGGGTCCACAGCATTGGAGAATTGGAGGTGCTAATAAGCTCCATAGCCACGACATTACTATTGGGGTCACCAAGACAATCTGTCTCTATTGGTTACTTTTTCTTCTGACCATATCAGTCAAGTGCCTTCTAGAATAGGCCTACAGTATACAACCAAGTAGCCTGCAGCTATAGCTTCTGTCAAAACAAGCAGTGTTATTCTACATTTTGAATTATTTATGCTACCAAAACATAATCTACTTCTGGTTCTAGCCCAAAGAATGTGTTTCACTGCAGTCTGAATGTCCAGTACAAGACTATGGTGTTTGCTGGAAGCCTTAGCTTCTTATTCGAGCTTTGGTGTTGTCTGAGAGCTTCTACTTGTTAGCCATGAGCTTTGAGGTGTTAGCAGTCCGCTACATGGCATTAGCCCTGGGGTTAAGCAAGTTAGCTGAAGGGCTAGCCTGTGTTACACTGTTTCTTTACACAGGCTGGTTAGCGTGTTAGCTTTTTTCTTTCCTTTTTTTTCTCTCCCAGCTCACAGACGCGAGGTGAGGGTGGCACTGGAGCATCAGTAAGAGGACGTCGTGGAGGAGGAACAGAACGAGGCAGGCAGCCACGGGGACTTGTGAGACTGTTTCATAATTCAGTGAGTTTTTCTGAGGCTGTGGTGGCTGAGGTCAAAGAAGACCTCCTGCTGTGTTTTTAAGGGTGGAGAACAAAGAGAGCACATGCATGTCTTCCGTAAGAGTTATCAGTTCCTCCTCCTACAGTACTATGGTTATTGTTATGGTATTTAGCAAACGCTTTTGTCCAAAGCGACATACAAATAACAGCGATACAGTTCAATTTAACAGTAAACAGTTTAAAAGTTGGTAATACTACATTAAGAAGAATAGCAATAATAAACAACAATGTCAATTCAATCAATAGCCTAATGAAAATAACTAAATACCATACTATTCATCACGGACAAGAAACGCTTAATAAACTAAGTGCATGTTGAACATATATTTAGACCCCTCTTGAAAGACCCAAAACTATCACAGGGACGGGGAGCGCTTGGCAACTCATTCCTCCAACAAGGAACCACTGAGGAAAAGAGGCTTGACCTACACCTTCTATGGGAGCGTACCTACTGTAGGCCTATGTTCCCCAGCCAGGTCCTATATTCCCCGGGTCCTATGTTCCCCGCTTTTCCCAAAAAGGGTCCTATGTTCCCCGGTATGTATTGCAACCGGGGAACATAGGATCCTTTTGGGAAAAAACGGGGAACATAAGACCCGGGGAACATAGGGATGACCCCCCTTCGATAGGGTTAGCATGATTTCTTACTCCTCCTTCTGCTAGCACAGATGCTACTACTGCAGGTGCTGCTCAAAGACGATACTACTGCAGGTATTACCAGATGTTACCAGAGAAGAAAGAGAGCTCATGTATGTCTCCTGTAAGGGCTAGCATGAGTTCTAGGCCTACTGCTCAAGGTGCTGCTCAAAGACAATTACTGCAGGTGTTTGTGTTACCAAAACAAAAAGAGAGCTCATGTACAGTATGTCTTCTGTAAGGGTTAGCATGAGTTCTATAACCACCAACTGAGCATACAGTAACTACCAACTCCAACTGCAGCTTAAATGTTATTCTATTGCTGTAAGTCACCTTGGAAAAAAGTGTCTCCCAAATGAATGAATGTGAATGCAAACTAGGCCTACACCCTGTGTGTGGTGAGTTCTTCCTCCTCCTGCTAGTGCTGCCACCACTACTACTACTGCAGGTGCTGTTGAAAGAAAATACTACAGCCGGTGTGTTTGCGTAACCAGATGATAAGGGAGAAAGACTACAGTAGGTCTACACCTGTATGGTTAGCGTGAGACCCTACTATTAAAAGTGCAGGTGCTGGTGACACCCATGATGAAAAGAGACAGCATGTCTACTTCTTGTAAAGGTGACGTTGGGATACCACTACTGCCGCTGGTGCTAGCGCTGGGTGTGTGTGTGTGTGGGGGGGGGGGGCACATACTGTGTCAGGGTTTGCTTGAATCGTGGTGAATTCCAGTGTGTGTGTTGGCATTCACACCAGCTTGGTTGCGTCTGTTCTGTTACTATAACTACTGCTGCAGCTGCCGTTGTAGCTGCTTCTGAGATTTCACCACTCTTTCACACATTTCAAAGCAGATGAAAGACAATGCCTTTCACACAGCTTGCGCCACACACACACACACACACACACACACACACACACACACACACACACACACACACACACACACACACACACACACACACACGCACACAGCAAAAGGTGTGAATCTCGTTAGCTCTTTTAAACAGTGATAATTACTGCAGACTCCTCTCACTGACAGACAGCGTCCCTCCTGTCACACCAAAACAAAAACAGAACGTCTGTGTTTACGTGCGTGTGTGTGTGTGTGTGTGTGTGTGTGTGTGTGCCTGGAGTAGACAAAAGGACTGTGTGAATTCTTTGTTTTATGCTGAAAAGCGACAGAAGGATATTGAGTAGATGCGAATGAGACATAATGTGTCTGCGAATGAGACATAATGTGAGTGAGAGCCATTTGGAGAAGCAGAGGGAGAGCAAGAGCCGTCCGTGTAGGTTTATGTGTCTGTTTGTGGATGTGTCTGAGTACACTTGTGTGTAGGTCTGCGTCTGTTTGTGTTTGTGTTTGTGTGTGTGTGTGTGTCCGTGTATGCCTGTGTGTGTGTGTGTGTGTGTGTGTGTGTGTGTGTGTGTGTGTGTGTGTGTGTGTGTGTGTGTTTGTGCATATGCGAGTGTGTGCTTATGCGTTTGTAAGCAGCCAATCTGTAAGGCAAAAGTGAACTCAGGAGGGGAGGGAGGGATGGAGGGCGGGAGGGATGGAGGGATGGAGGGAGCGGAGCAGAGCGGCGCAGCATCTAAAAATATCTACATGCCCACCACGAGGCCGGCCAGACAGCTGGGGGGTTTTGATGTTTAATCTCATTCCTTTAGCTCTGGCTCTCTGGCCTCTGTCCAACCTGTGCCACCACCCGTCCCCGACACCACCACCCCTTTCGCCGGCACCACCGCATCCACCAAAATAAGGCTACCGCACTGGCTCCAGCTTCAGCCAGAACCCCCAATCTCTAAGCCCCACACACCCACCCCCACCGCCTCCATCATATTCCCTGCACAGTGTAACCTCACCTCCACCTGACGGAGACCCCCCTGCCACCGCCACCACCCCTCCCTCTCTCCTCCCCTCCCTCTCTCCATCCCTCTCTCTTTCTATCCCTCTCTCTCTCCGTAAGCCTTCTGGGACAGCTAGACACTGTCAGCTCATCCTGCACACAGATACACTAGAAAACAAAAACACCAGCATCGAGATATTATGCACACATATACACACAGACTGAGAATAGCACAAACAAGAAAACTAAAACATGCACATAAACACACACACACACACACACACACACACACACACACACACACACACACACACACACACACACACACACACTTATACACAAATACAGTCTACAGTATATCTAGTCTCTCTCTCTTTCTCTCTCTGTCACTCACACACACATAGGCATATAAACACACACACACACACACCGCACAAATACAAACTCACTTCTCTCGCTCTCTATGTGTCACTCACACACACACACACACACACAGACACACACATAGACAGATAAACACACACACAAATACAAACTCATAGCCTGTCTATTTCCCTCTCTCTCTCTCTCTCTCTCTCTCTCACACACACACACACACACACACACACACAGGTACATAAACACACTCACACTCACACCAATACAAACTCAGAGACTGTCTACTCTCTCTCTCTCTGTGTGTGTAACTCACACATACACACATGCAGATAAATACACACACACACACACAAGCACACACAGTGTAGTCACAGCGAAGCGACAGAGGAATAAACAGGAGCTGTAAAAAGAGAGAAAGACTGAAAGACAGATGAAGGGACGGGTCAGGCCAGATAAGCGAGAGGAACGACCGGTGGAGGCGTGGAGAGAAAGAGCGAGGGAGGGAGGGAGGGAGGGAGGGAGGGAGGAATGGAGGGGGTAAAATGGAAAGATCATGGAGGAGATAGTTATGAAAAGGAGGAGAATGCTGCTTAATGCATCAAGATACAGGGGCAGGGGATAAGTGAGAGAGAGAGAGAGAGAGAGAGAGAGAGAGAGAGAGAGAGAGGCAAAGAGAGACAGAGAAATAGAGAGAGGGAGATAGAGAGAGAGGCAGAGAGAGAAAGAGAGAGATGAGTGAGAAGTGATAGGGTGACAGGGTGAGAAAAATACACCCTGAGACGGATAAGGAGCCATGAACACAAAGAGAGAGAGGGAGAGAGAGAGAGAGAGGGAGAGCAGAGAGGGAGGGAGAGGGAGGGAGAGAGAGGGAGAGGGGGGGAAGAGAGTGAGGGGAGGGAGAGAGAGAGCAGAGAGGGAGGGGAGGGAGAGAGAGATGGAGAGGAGAGCAAGTAAAACCAGAAGAGTGTGAAATTTATCAGAGATGGAGATGTTAGAGAGACAGAGCAGCACACACACACACACACACACACAGTGAGAGCCAGTGAGGGAGTGAGGGATGGATAGCAGAGTTCAGAGTTATTAGAAATAGAGAAATGGTGAAAGGGAGAGGAGAAAAAGAGAGAAAAAGAGAGAGAGAGTGACAAAGAGAGAGAGAGAGAGCGACAGAGAGAGATAGTCATTATTAATAATAGAGATCTGTGAGGCGTAATACCCCTGACCTTCATGGCTGAAGAGGTACTTTGTAAGAATCAGGCGCGATGTGGCAGCTTGTAGAAATGTGTAATACCAGAGTGATTAGTATTTCAGAGACAGCGAGAGAGAAGAAGAGAGAGAGAGAGAGAGAGAGAGAGAGAGAGAGAGAGGAAGAGAGAGAGAAGAAGAAAGAGTGAGTGACAGAAGTGGACAATAAGTGAGGAAAAAAAGAGCATGGAGGAAGTCAAGGAGAGGTGCTGATGAGAGAGCATGAGAGAGAACAAGGGAGAGAGAGAGAGGGACAAACAGACAGAGAAAGAGAGAACGAGTGAGAGAGAGAGGGACAAATAGAGAGAAAAAATAGAATGAGGGAGTGAGAGGGAATGAGGGAGTGAGAGAGAGACAAACAGACAGAGAGAGAGAGTGAGGGAGTGAGAGGGACAAATAGACAGAGAGAAAGAGAGAGAACGAGATAGTGAGAGAGGGACAAATAGACAGAGAGAAAGAGAGAGAATGAGGGAGTGAGATAGGGACAAATAGACAGAGAAAGAGAACGAGGGAGCGAGAGAGGAACAAAGAGACACAGAGAGAGGAGTCAGGGTTCCGTTCTTGTACACTCAGATGCCATGGGGGCACCAGGGGAGGGGTAGGGAGGGGCAGCACGTCTGATGTTAGCTGTTTGTGCATCCGAGCGTGCCACGCTCAGCTTGTGACCTCAGCGCGCGCCAAAGCGCTCTGGATCTGTGCGTCCTAATGCGTCTGCGCCATCAAGCCTCGCTCCGGCTCTATTTCCGTCCCGGAGTGCCGCGCCGGGGCCTACAGTGGCAGGGACGCTCAACGCATCCGGCGTCCGCACCAGACCCAACGCACAGGTGACTCACACTCTTTACACTGTGGTCAGTGTGGAGGAGGGAAAGCCCTAAATTGGGATTCTGTGTCTGTGTGTGTATGTGTGTGTGTGTGTGTGTGTGTGTGTGTGTGTGTGTGTGTGCATGTGTGTGTGTGAATGTGTGAGTTTCAGTGCACCACTGTCTGTTGATGTCAATGAAAATGATTTGGGGCAACTCATGAGATTTTAATTTGCAGTACCAAGCAGGGCTACTTCACCCGCATTGAAGGAGGGCAATTATGTCCTTCCACATATTTACAGTAATGTCTGAAAATCCAAAACAGGATCTAAATTGGATCCAGACATTACTTTTTTGCTAACGTCTACGGCCATAGCCATATTTTCCACAGCTAAACTCCAATGACAGCTCCTGTGCCATTCAAACCGAATCACTAAATCACATCTAACGGTTTGGTGTCTGTCTGGGAAGAAAACTTTCCCAAAGAATCAATTGAAAATGAGGGGTTTCCAGACTACCCTCTCAGCTAAAACTGAGAGGCGATAAGATTTAAGATGGCAGCCCGAGCTTACACAATCTCAGCGCCCAACACATAACTCCAAAGCACGCCAATCGATTCCACAATCAACGGCTACAGCTACATCAGCTACCTATTTAGCTACGTCTATTCAACGTTCAGAGAAAACCACACACAAACACTTCTGTATTAGCGTCTGAACACCAACATGTCCAATAAAAGTAAAGTGGTAAAGTGCATGCAAGAGCTTCACACCATTCCATCACTACTGCTGCCCAATCCACAGTGGCCACTTTTCTTTGTGTGTGTGTGTGTGTGTGTGTGTGTGTGTGTGTGTGTGTGTGTGCTAGACTTTGTAGAAACTCAAGTCGGCAGTGTCCTTCAGAGCAATCTACCGCGGCAGTACAGTATTTCCTTAGTCATGATGAAACCTCATCAGCGCTATCTGTTTGTGCTCTGTGTGTACCCTGAGCCCTGCTGACTACTGTACAGCCGAGTAGCAACGTTAGACACTTTTGTATCTACAGTACTGTATTTGGATAGACTAAACAGCGTTGAGTTACAACATAAACAACATCGCACAGGAGACCCACTACATCAGCAACATGTTTCTGAAATGTCTTTGTTATGTTGTTTTTACATTGTTGTGATAGTTTCCAGAAATCATTTATGATATAGTGTTTAACTACGATTAAAACACTCTCTTAATACTCTTACTGCACACAATATGCATGAACACTCAAACACACACATATGCACACACGCACGCACGCACACACACACACACACACACACACACACACACACACACACACACACACACACACACTTTCTCCACAATAGCAACACAGATACCCTTACTGTACACTACACACACACACACACACACACACACACACACTTCCTCCACAATAGCAACACAGACATAATCTTATTGTGCACAGTATACATACACACAGACACCCTCTCTCCATAATAGCATCACAGAGACATACCCTTACTGTACGCAATATACACACACACACACACACACACACACACACACACACACACACACACACTCTCTCTCTCCATAATAGCATCATAGATACATACCCTTACTGTACACAACACACTTACACACACACACACACACACACACACACTCACACACTAACAAGCATATTAACACAGAGAGGCTGACTCCTGGCCTGACGGCTTGATTGACGGCTGTCAGTTCAGGGATCCGACCCTCAGCAGGACACGCGTGAGAGATGAGCCGAGGGAGTGACAGTCGGAGGAGTGACACAGAGAGGGGAGAAAGAGAGAGACAGATGGAGGGATGAAGATAGGAGAAGAAGAGGGGGATTGAGAGATGAGAAGAAGGAGTGATCTCTCTTTCTGTCACTCGATAAGTTCATCCATCCCTTTTCCTCCTCCTTCTTCTCTCTCTCTCTCTCTCTCTCTCTCTCTCTCTCTCTCTCTCTCTCTCTCTCTCTCTCTCTGTCTCGGTAACCTTCACCAGGAGGCCAAACGGGGGATGATGAATTGAAGCAGAGACAGGAGAAAGGACAAAGATTAGGGAGGAGAGACAGATGAAAAATGACAAACTCTGGGGTAAGAGCAAGGGGGAGAGAGAGAGGAGAGGGAGAGAGACAGAGTGAAAGAGAGAGGGAGAGAGAGAGGGGGAGAGAGGGAGAGAAGGGAGGGCACAACAACATGGATGCAATGTGTGAGAGAGAAAGAGAGAAAGAAAGAGGGAAGAGAGAGAAGGAGAAGGAAAAAGTGACTTTGAAAAGTGTAGAGGGCATCGCTCAGGGAGGAGATTGCTGATGATGACCACAAGATAATAACCTAGCAATTCTGAAAGACAGGGCCAAGGCTACTTCAGCACAATAACACACACACACACACACACACACACACACACACACACACACACACACACACACACACACACACACACACACACACACACACCACAGGGCCACAAAGAATCCCAGTGCCCACACATGCAGAGGTTTGCACACACAGAATGTCATTCGACATCCTACCCTTCACACACACACACACACACTCACACACACCCAAACACGCAGACCCAAACACACACAAACATCCACACACACACACACACACACACACACACACACACACACACACACACACACACACACACACACACACACACACACACACACACACACACACACACACACACACACACACACACAGAGTGCTGTTTGGTGTGGAGTGCATGGAGCACCTTCCTCAGATCCGTGTGACAGAAGCCTGGCTCTGGTTTTAATGCCGCTCTTATCAGAGCTCAGGCCTGCACCAGTGAACTCTGGTCATGCCTGAATGACAACCAGCTCCATCCGCCCACCCACAACCCCACCACCTCCACCCCCAGAGAGAGGGGAGATGGGAGGAAGAGTCACAGGAGAGAGAGAGAGAGAGAGAGAGAAGCGTATGACCTCTTTTCTCCTCCTCTGCTGTCTAGATTCTCATCCCCCACTTCCTGGCTCCATCCTCCCTAAACACTTTTCTCTTCTGATTTCAAGTTCTAGATCTACCTTTGTGTTCTCCTTTCCTCCACACCTCCTTCTCTTGCCTTCCCTCTGTCTTTCTCTCTCTCTCTCTCCCTCTCTCTCGCTCTATCTCTCTACCCCACTCTCTCCCTTCCTACCACCCCTCCATCCCCTCTCCTTTCCTCTCTCCCTCCACCTTTCCCTCTCTCTATGTCTCTACCCCACACTCTCTCTCTCCTTCCCTCTTTCCCTCCCTCTCCTCTCTCCCTCCCTCCCTCCCTCTCTCGGAGTGTTTGAGTGGAGCAGTGGAATGACAGACAGAGGGAGTCAGCGGGCTCCTCCCCAGAGAGAGAGAACGCACTCATCCGTACTGATCTTAAAACAACAGCCTCTCTCCCTCCTTCCTTCTCTCTCTCTCTCTCTCTCTCTCTCTCTCTCTCTCTCACACACACACACACACACTCCATCTTTCTCTCTCACACCTTCCCCCTCTCCTTCGTTTCCTCTCTCCTTCTTTCTCCCCTCCATCTTTCTCTCTCACCCTCCCTTTCTTCCTATCACATCCCTCTCTCACAGTTCCTCTCTCTCTCTCTATCCCCCTCTCTCTCTGTTTCCACTCAGCTTCCTCATGCCTTCTCTCTCACTCTCACCCCATCCCTATTTTACAACTACACCTTTCCCTCCATACTCTCCCTCACTCACTCTCTTTTTCTCTCTCCTTTTTTCCTCCATTTTTTCCACTGAGGTGGACTGGGTGCTGTGCTGTTTTCCCTTTTCTCTCTCTTCTCTCTTTCTCTCTTCTCTATTCTTCTCTTCTCTCTCTTTCTCTCCATCTTCTCTCATCACTTCTCCATTTCCCCTCTCACCTCTCTCCTGTAACCTCTGTGCACTCCTTCTCCTCCTCACTCTGCTTTGCAATCTACCTCTGTGGGTCGCTTTCTCTCCTTCTCTCTCCCTCTCTTCCTCTTTCTCTCCCTCTCTATCTCCTCCAGATCACACTCAATAAGCCTCAGCATCTTCCTCTCCCCTCTCTCCCTCTCTTCTCCCCTCTCTCTCCTTCCCTCTCCCTCTTTCTCCCTCTCCTCAGAATCTCTCCCTCTCTCCTACTACTCTTCCTCGCTCCATGTTTTTCTCCCCTTAGCTCTTCCTCTTCCTCACTCTCTTCAAAACCAGGCAGCCTCTCTTTGCTCTTTCCTGCTCTTTTGTGCATTCGCTTTCCTCATCCCTGCTTTCTCAAACTCAATCTGTTTCTCCTTTTATCCTTTCTCTCTCTCTCTCCCTCCCTCTCTCTCTCTCTCTCTGGTAGTGACTCTGCTCCCTCAGGTTTACTGATGGGCTTCAGCGTCACGAAATAAGCCTCGCCTGGCCTCCAAGCGACCTTTGACCCCACCTCTCCGCAGGTAGAGCCCTCGTCTCAAAAAAAAAAAAGCGAGTGGCGCCGCCGAGCGCCTCTCATCCCGTTTCGCCGTGACCTGGCAGCGGCTAACCCCGGCGCTAGCAATCACCGGGGAGACAGCGGGCTACAAATGGATTTCTCTTTGCCCACTGCGCTCACCAGAGTGCTAAACAAATAGAAACAAATCCTTCGGAAAGAAAACACGCGCAAACACTCTTGTCACTTTCTCTCTCTTGCTCACTCTCTCTCTCTCTCTCTCTATTTCTTTTACACACACACACACACACACACACACACACACACACACACACACACACACACACACTTACTTCAACAACAATAAGAAACGAGGGGACAGAATTGCTGCTGTCGGACACTGGTAAATTCAGCGAGTTTCTATCTTTTTCGTTTTGTTTCGGGCGGCCCTTCTCTTTTTCTCATTTTCTCTTTCTACAAATGCGCGGCTATTCAGTTCGGCCGGCCTCATTATCCCCCCCCCCCCCCCCCCCCATTATCGCCCACTATCTTTGTCTCCCAGGATGCTACTCTACCTCCCTCTACGCTCCTCTTGTTTCTCCCTCTCATTCTTTCTTTCATTCTTTCTTTCTTTCTTCTTCCTTCTCATTCTGTCTGCAGACTCTCAGTCCTTTTACTAGTCAATTCAGCTCAATTCAAAATGCTTCATTGGCATGACCATTCATAAAGATAGTGTTGCCAAAGCATCCAATGGAACACACGCACGCATTGCAGGTTGGCACAAACACATACACACGCAAACACACACGCACACACACACACACATGCACACACACATACACACACACACATAGACACATGCACATGCACATATACACATACACATAATGTACACACACACAAACACACACACACACACACACATGCACACTCACAGTCTTATAGTCTCTCCCTCCCTTCTCTTTCTCTCTTTCTACCTGACTTCTCTCTTCATCCTCTCTTTCCCTTCATCCTCTCTCCACCTCACTCTTCTCCTTACACCCCCCCTCCTCCTTCGCTTTCGC
Organism: Sardina pilchardus; assembly: GCF_963854185.1. Taxonomy (NCBI): domain Eukaryota; kingdom Metazoa; phylum Chordata; class Actinopteri; order Clupeiformes; family Clupeidae; genus Sardina; species Sardina pilchardus. The sequence goes on from NC_085017.1 coordinate 10,512,644, forward strand.
TCATCCTCTCATTCTCTACAGACTCTGTTTCTCCAGACACACATTGACCCCTGTGCTCTGCGCCCAGTAGGGGGGCTTGTTCCTCTGATTCGCTCTACTGGACATGACTGACATGCTCAGTACGGATGGGGAGAAGGAGTGAGAGAGAGAGAGAGAGAACGGAAGAGGGAGAGAGATGGAGAGAGACAGATAGAAAGATGGAGGCTGGGTGAGTGAAAGCGGGAGAGAGTAAGCAGAAAAGATGTGGAAAGAGAGTGTGTGGGTGTGTGAGAGAGAGGGAGAGTAAGATGGAGAGAGAAAGTGTGTGTGTGTGTGTGTGTGTGTGTGTGTGTGTGTGTGTGTGTGTGTGTGTGTGTGTGAGAGAGAGAGAGAGAGAGAGGGAGAGTAAGATGGAGAGAGAAAGTGCTAGAGAGAGAAAGAGAGATTGCACTCCAAGCATTCTTTATAGCTGCTTTCTGACCTCGGTGTTAAGTCTGCATGTTCTGCAGATCTCAAGCAGCTGGGTCGTATATCTGAACAACAAAACTGGACCTTTGGAACTCCAAACTTCAGCCGGCTCCTACACTATACCCTTCCGAGTATTTCAGATGGACATAACTGTCTGTAAATTAGCTCATGTCTGAACAAAGCAAAGAACAAAAGAAGTGTTCACGTGTGCGTTCAACCACATTCAACCTGTTCAACCACGCGGATATTCTGTTCTTGTTGGTCGGTGTGGTTCACATATAATGTCCGCATGTTAGCGTCATGTCTAAATGACCTGAAGGGTCGGACCTCCGTTTGACAAAGATCTGCGTATACTGCGGAGGATGTGTCTAAAAGCAGCTTATGTAAACCTTATGTTGACTTTGACTCTGAGGAGGACGCAGTGCGTTGAAACGTCAGTCGATTGTGCACCACAATAAAAATAAGTTTATAAGTAATCTGAGTGCTCCCGTCATCTCTGGGTTTAGTCTCTTTGAAGTAGCCCAGCCAGCTTCTCTGATCCTGTGGTCCTGGACTGTGAGCACCGACAAGGCTTGAGCGCAAGTGACACCCTTCTTATGTTTAAAGGAACCGTATGTAGGAAATGTATTTCAATTAATCATAAAATGGCCCTGATATGTCACTAGACATTTAGAAATCATGCTAATTTCAAATACTTATATCACTGACAACAGTAGTCCGGCCAAGATATTTTCATTTAAAAGTGAAGTTGCAGCCCTCAACTGATGTTGATGTTGTTATGTTGTGGTTTGGTTTGATGCGCCGCCCTACACTTATACGAATCACAAAGTCAGTAGTATTTCGCCATCCGGGTTGCCAGCTATGCTAGTTACCACCATAGACAGCTGCAGCTACAAACGTGTT
>NC_085017.1:10518993-10528993 GCF_963854185.1 Sardina pilchardus
ACACACACACATACATGCACACACACACAAACACACACACACACACACATACACACACACACACACACACACACACACACACACACACACACACACACACACACACACACACACACACACACACACGCATACACACACACACACACAGTCAGACACACACACATACACACACACACACACACACACACACACACACACACACACGCACTGTGTGAGCTTTCACCAACACTGATGTTTAAGTTCTCTCCTTCCTCTTTCTGTTGCCAAAGTTAGGCCATTACTGCGGTTTCAGAACCCCAAGACGCTAGATACACACATGTCAGCATCGCCGGTGCCAATTATATACAGTCAATTCTGCACTATTTTAAATGGAGCTTCACTCCTCTCCGCCTCACTAATTTGACAAGCCATAGAATTTCACAAGGTCTCCAGAGCATATACTGTACTGTAGACTTCTCTGGATATATGCTGCTGATAATGTTGAACAGCTGCGCTGTGGAATAAAGCCTATATTGCCATTTGTTTTTTTTATGACTTTTAATAGTAAGAAATATTACTCGGATAATTGTACTGTAAACGAAGGCTTTGTAATTACAGATACTGAAATAAACTTTGTTTGTGGATATTGCTTTTTTTCTCGGTACCATACAGTATGGTTAATTGTAATGGGTGCTCATAATGCGTTTTTCGAAAAACCCGTCAGGAAAACCAAGTTCAGTTTGTGCTTTTATACTCCGCCATGATTGCCTGAAACCACCGCTCCTCCATCCACGTTGCTCCTTCCTCCACCTCTCCTCTCCTCTCCTCCGCCTTCCCTTTCTCCATCTCCTCCACATCTCCTCCGCCTTCCCTTTCTCCATCTCCTCCACATCTCCTCTCCTCTCCTCCGCCTTCCCTTTCTCCATCTCCTCCACCTCTCCTCTCCTCTCCTCCGCCTTCCCTTTCTCCATCTCCTCCACATCTCCTCTCCTCTCCTCCGCCTTCCCTTTCTCCATCTCCTCCACCTCTCCTCTCCTCTGCCTTCCCTTTCTCCATCTCCTCCGCCTCTCCTCTCCTCCGCCTTCCCTTTCTCCATCTCCTCCACCTCTCCTCTCCTCCGCCTTCCCTTTCTCCATCTCCTCCGCCTCTCCTCTCCTCTCCTCCGCCTTCCCTTTCTCCATCTCCTCCGCCTCTCCTCTCCTCTCCTCCGCCTTCCCTTTCTCCATCTCTGCCTTTTAATGTTAACGCGACACACCGACAAAAACTTGGGTTACTTCAAGGCAATTCAATTCCGCGCTGTTTAATTGAATTATGTTCAAGACAAATGGCCTTGATGGCACGACAAAGGAACACTTGTGCCGTGGAAGCACGCGCATAAACAAAACAAACAAACAAACAAATGGAGCGCGGAAACAATAAGCGAAAAAACAATAAGACATAATTATGAGGAATAATTACACCGGTAATCCATTGAATACCAGCTGAGCAATTACAGGGAGTGGGTGGGGAATAAATTGGTGTGTGGGTTGTTTTGCAGGCAACATGCTGTTCCTGGGTCTTGACAGGTGGTTCAGCGCACGGTGGCGAACTCCCTCTTTCTTCTCCTCTCTCTGTCACTCCTTCCCTTCTCACTCTCTCTTTTTCCGCCTGTCACTGACTATTGTTCTTTCTCTGCCTCTCTCTCTCTCTCTCTTTCTCTCTCTCTCTCCAATCCCTTTATAGCTCTCTAGGGTGTGCGGGATTATGGGTAAACAGCCTCACGTTTGTTCACAGTTTGAAAACTGCCGGTGGTGTGTTGAGTTCTGACTCCCAACAGACTTTATTTGTGCTATTTTAGATAGTGTGTGTGTATGTACGTGTGAGTGTGTGTGTGTGTGTGTGTGTGTGTGTGTGTGTGTTCATCAAATCAACAGATCCCAAGACAAAGACCAGAGAGTAAACCCACACATAAAACATCACATAAAAAAAGCGATCCAATTCACAACCACCACCACCACAAAAACACACATCCACTAACACCTCGTCTGAAATAACACCCCATAAACCAATGTACTTCAAGAGCGACTGTTAAATAGTTTTCAAAAGATGGAGGGCTTGCCTATGAAGAGGCCCCTCTGTTAGCTGTTAGCATAATGCTGAGATAAGCAGCTGAAACACAAAGCTAGAAGCAGATGGGCACTTAGAGTTAGATGCAGCGTGGCAGGATGTTTCGCAGCACCGTGTTAAAAAGAAAAAAGACGGCACAATTTCCCAACAAATAATGCTGAACAGCAAAGGAGCACTTGAGAATAAACTAGCTGACTGGATGCCAACGTGCTGTATACTGTACGGCCAATTACAGTATGTCTGGACGAGAGGAAAAGGTATAAATGCCATCTCTAGCTCACAGCATTTTAGTCGACAGGGAGAGCTATGAAAAATATATGTCACCGGGGAAGGTCATTTGTGTTGCACAGATTATGCTTGCTTTATCTGATATGAAGGGTCAACGCATAATTGGGTTATCTGACTTTGTTGCTATGCTGCCATGATCTGGTTATCGGAAAGGAGTAGGTTATCTGGTGGGATTTGGTTATCTCATATAATCTGTCTTTCTACAACAAATGGAGCAAACCTGGTATCGATCACATCTCCCCTACTCTGAGGCAGTTCTGTTAGCAGGATTAGCCATGCTCTGGCCTTCATTCCCCTTTCTGATTGGAGAGATGCTATCCTCGTTTCATCTCTGTCCGACAAATTTGCCCCGGGTGTTTTTCCAACTTGTCCCCGGGCGGAGAGATAATTGCCCTCTGTGATGTCCTTCCACCCTTGTGAAGCTCCGTTCAGTGCAGCCACACCTCTCTTTTTTTTGTCTCCTCCACAGAGGAGCCATAGTCATGCTAAATGCTAACTTGCTAACAGTTTGTCAGTGTGGAGTTTGCAGTTATTTTTAGAGGGCACTTTTCCTCCTGAGCGTCTTAAAGCACATTGAAGGAATGCATTTCATCAGAGCTGTTGTCCTCCTGGGTGTTGACCCCGTGACCTTGCTGCGCCAGCTAAGGTAGTCTGGATCTGAGAAGAGCTTTTATAGAGGGAGGGTTTCATGATTTTTTTTCGGTGGGGGAGGGGGATTCGATTAGAGATAGTGTTTTATTGGAAGGGAGGGGTTGTGTTGTTTAGAGGGGGGACGCTTGATTAGACAGATATTTTTATGAGGTGTGTGTTGTGTTTGTGTGTGTATGTGTTTGTTTTTTTCGGGAGAGAGTTTGCACGTGTGTCGGGTGTGTCACAGTGAATAAGTATGTGCTTTTGTCTGTCTGTGTGTACAGTATGTGTGTGTGTGTGTGTGTGTGTCAGGTGGTCAGGTGTATGATTGTGAGCCAATGTGTGTGTGTGTGTGTGTGTGTGTGTGTGTGTGTGTGTGTGTGTGTGTGTGTGTGTGAGTGTGTGTATGTACTGGGTGTGTGACTGAGATGGTGCGCTGTGTGTGTGTGTGTGTGTGTGTGTATGTACTGGGTGTGTGACTGAGATGGTGCGCTGTGTGTGTGTGTGTGTGTGTGTGTGTGTGTGTGTTCAGAAGGGAGTGTTTGATTAGACGGAGTGCTTTGCTCCATTGATTTTCCTGGGGGACACACGCGGCGCGTCTCTGCATGACGCTGGCTCAGCCACTCCTGGATTAAGCACATCTCTCCTTCATCCACTCTTCCACCTCTTCTGTCTCCCTCCATCCCTCTCTCCCTCCCTCCCTCTCTCCCCCCTACTCTCTCTCTCTCCTGCCGACTCTTTGATCGGATGAGTGTGGTGTTGTCACGTTCGGATTATTCCTCATCTCTTTGTCTCCCTCTCTTTCTCCTCTTTGTCACTTTTCTGCTGTCCAAGGTGCTCTCGCTACCAGGGGGGTGGGCTTAGAAACGCTTTAATATGAATATCAATTACAAATCTGAGCCTCTATCCATATTCAAGCTTAAAACGGATTACGCTGTTCTTATTTGGATTTAAACAGACACTTCATGGTGCCGGAACGCATACTGAACAAAGGCTCGATAAAGCATTTCTGTGGAAATGTCTTTAGCTCAGAGTGCCATATAAATGCAATCCAATTGAATTACCGGTAATCAACCATGAGGCTAGTCTCACTGCGGATCGATAAAGTCCACTTCTTAAGTACAGCGTGGGCCTGGCTTTAAATGTCAATCCGTTGCCGTGAGTCACTCGAAACAGGGCATCCATTTTAAACCTTATCAATGATTTAATTAAGCCTATGTTAACCTTTATCTGTAATGTTCAAAGTGCTTGTGACTAATCATAGAGTAATTCTAGCGCAGCGTGTTCGATTGGCACGGAGATTCTAGCCCTGGAGTTGGATTCGCTAGCCCTCTGTGTTACTGATATCAGGCATCAATCTCTTATAATTCAAATAGCAGCATTAGCTAGAGTGGCTAACACAGCTAATGAATGTTGTTTGCTGCTGACAGATGGCTACTTAGTGCCTAATGATCCGAAACGGCACAGATGCAAAGTTGTTGTACTTCTTTAATTGCCTTTCAGCTCTGGTATCAAAGTTTTCTAGCTGTCATGGTAACACCTTAGCAGGAAATATCACCTATCTCAGCTTAGTTAAGAGGTAGGCTATGCCAAGGAAAAACAACTGAAAATAACCTTGCAAACTCTCCGTAAAAATAGCTTGCTGGAAATGAAATGCGGTTTCTTCATCACACTTTCACTCACCAAATATTCATGAATATGAATTTAGGCTCCCTCTCTACTTTCTGCCGAGCGACTTCCCTGGAGTATTTGGCTTGCCCTCTCTGAGCAACGATGGTTTGATAGCAATAAGGCTCTTGATCTTAATTTGATCAAATGCCTATTTGTCCTGTTTACTAGTTGATTGTGATTGGATTGAGAGCACATCTGTGTTTTCTAATGACTGTGTTCTTTCTCTTTTAATCTCTCACTTCCTCTCACCCTTCTCCTCTTTTCTTATTCATCACTCACTCTCTGCCACACTTTCCCCACTTTCTCTCTTTCTCCCTCCTCCTTTCTCTTCCTCCCACTTTTTCTCCCTGTTTCTCTTTCTCTACCCCTATTTTCCTCTCCTTTCCTCCCCTCTACCCCAATCTCCCTGACTCTCAATCCCACTATCTCCTTCTGCCTTTCTTTCTTCTCTCTCTCTCTTTCTCTCTCCTTTTTCCATCCCCCTCTCCCACTGAGCTGTGTGTATTATGACTGTGAGCTGTGTGTGTGTTATGACTGTGAGCAGGGCCGAGTTCCATCGATAAATAAGGACAAATCTCTCTCTCTCTGTCTCTCTATCTTACACACATGGCATCTCTCTCTATATTATACACATATGTGACGTTCCACGGCAAAACCAGTCGCTTGTCGCAACAGGCGTTTCTGAGAAAAATGGCCATTTATGTCACTTGTGCTAAAATCGTGGATTTTTTTTTGTAAGTGTTTTGAAACAGTGGGAGGTCTACACTGTACGGTCGTGAATACATTTCGCCGAAAAACTGACCTTTTGTAGTCTAAAAACGTGAGTTTGTTGAGGTGAGAAAGTTAGAGGAAGCAGGAAGTTAGGCGTCTCGTTTTTTTGCCCCTCTATTCCAATATTTACGGTAAACGCACTCATTGACAACCACCAAGCCATCCGCGTGCTATGTCGTTGATACAAGTACCGTAAAACGTGTAATAGCGGCGACCTTACAAAGCGTTCGTGAGTGTTGAGCCGACGGTTAACTTCAGAGGCAGATTTCTCCGTTTTTCTATTGGCATGACAGGATGAACTCAACTCCTTTGAATGTTTATATTTCAGTAATATGACGTTCAATTCATTAGATATAGGTATTGTTTTGAAGGTTGATTATGCCCCTTCCTGAAAACGTAATAACTTTGATTTTGAAAATGTGGACATTGTGACTGATTTCGCCGTGGAAGGTCACATATAGTCTCTCTCTCTCTATCTATCATACACACACATTATATACTGTACACCACTATTCTGTCTTCCCTCTATCTTTGTTTTCACTCTCCCTCCTGCCAGTTATCCCCCTCTCATATCTCATCTCTCTCTCTCTCTCTCTCTCTCTCTCTCTCTCTCTCTCCCTGTTTCTCAATTCATCTCTTTCTCTCTCTCCTTTCTCTGTTGGTCTCTACTTCTAATCTAGCTGCTTCCTCTCTCCTCCAAAAATGTATAAGTCTGGCTTCAGAAAGTAAAAGCCCTGCCCTGTATTGGTTCTACCTGTGCACTTAGCGCAAGTGATTCCACTAATTAGCTGATCTACCTAGCTTAAGAGCTGTGCTAATTAGAATCAGCATGATTAAGTGAATGGTTGGAACAAAAACGTGGCCGGAATTTTACTTCCTGAAGCCGGACAGTTTTACATCTCTGCTATCCTTGTCTTCCACTATCACTCCCTCCATGTCATCTGCTTTACCCACACTCATTTTCTCTCTCTTTGCTCTCTCTGCCAACTCTCCACTGTTCCCTCTTTCATTGTCTCTCTCCTCCATTTCTCTATTTCTTCATACTTTTTCCTTTTTCTTCCCATATCCCCTTTCATTCCCTGTCTGCCCAGGTGTATGGCTGTGAGCGTCTGAGCCACGGACGTGCACAGGTGTGTAAATCAGGTAGTCTGGTGAAGCTGCAGAGGTGCATTTTTTTCCCTTCTCTCTCTCTCTCTTTTTTTCGGAACGATGTCGGGGCGTGTTGGAGGCCAAACGTAATTACCTCTAAACGGAGGAGCCCCCGCCAACCTCCGCCTTGCTCCCCCAAATTACCCATGCTGCCGCGGGGCAGAGCGAGCACCCCGGCGTGAGTTATTGTCGCCGTGTCACTCAGGCCTGACAGCGAACGGCGAGGCTACCGCTGGGGCCTTCTTCCCTCGCGCGTTCTACTAGCCCCCCCCCCCCCCTCTCCTCATCACCCTCCCCAAAACCAAATCTACTACCACCCCCCACCCACACACACACACACACACAGACACACACACACACACTCATACATCCGTGCAGTACTGCCAGTGCCTGAAAGGGCTCTATTAACATGGCAGGGATGCCCCAGGGCTCCAGGGCTTTTAGAGAGAAAGCGGGTAGGCAAGGGCTAATTCAACGCTAATAACTGCCATCGCTCAAGAGTTGCAGTGTGGGAGTGGAGAAGGAAAGAGGGAGGGAGGGAGGGATGAAGAGAGATATGGAAGAGAAGGAAGGGGGGAAGGACATAAAGAGGGATTTGAGGAGTGAGAGAGGCAGAGAGATGAAAAGAGAGAGGAAGTGGGGGGATGGAGGGAGGGAGAGAGAGAGAAAGAGAGAGAGACATGAAGGGAGAAAAAGGGACAGAGAGAGAGAGAGAGAGGGTGAGAGCGTGAGTTGATAATAACTTTGGCTTTGAAATGTGCCATGTTCTCTCACCTCGCATCCCTTCCAGCCCTCGTCCCCGCCCACGGCCTCCGCTGAGCCTCGCTCTGCATCTCCGCACGCCAAAGTCACCGCCGCCCGCCCGGTAGCCGTCAGACGCCAACGCGACTGTGCCACTGCCACACACACACACACACACACACACACACTCCTGCAATCGAAATCTCTTTTCCTTCGCCTCGAGCTTTTCCAGAAAAAAAAAAATTCTGTGGCCCCTGAAAGAAATGTTTTCCGGCATGCAGGGTGCGGCACCTGGGAAACCTCAGGGATCCCAGCCGGAGCGGCGGAGTACATCTGAAACAAAGTGAGGCGACGATTTCCACAACAAAATGGCTGTCAGAGGTCCCACCGCTCCCATGAAAGAGGCATGCTGGGCAAAGGGCCTGAAATAGCAACCTCACGTCGAGCCGTTTAGCATTCTTTACGTCTGCAAAAGAACCTCCCTTTGCCTCTCGCTTGGAGGGGTGGGGAGACTTTATGAACAGGCACATTCAAGGGGCACCTCCACGCCTGTATGAAGTAGACAGAGCCGGGGGTAAGTAGCTGAATATGTAGCAAGCCCAATCACGATCTAAGATGAGGTCCACAGAAATCCAGGGCCCACCTGTGCTGCTTCTCAAGGTTAAAATCTCATAACGTTGTTGTTTGATGGCAGAGTTTATAAGGCGGTAAAGTTGATGGCGCAGCATTTATAGTTTACTGTACTTGTTTTTACCGCGGGGGTAACATTTTGTCAGCTTTTAGCAGCACGGCTCTAGTGGACCAGGTGGGTGTAGGGGAGCTTTTAACGCGCAACTCGACAAGCGAGTGCCCTTCACAAGGTGACGTTCAAGTGGGCTAGGGGGGAGGCGGCAGCGGCGGCATGAAGCACTCCGAGTGGGCATCACAATGTGCCTCTTACCTTGGCATCCCCACCGCTTTCTGCCCACCACCTCACCTTTAACCTTTAACCCCTAACCTCCCCCTCTCCTCCTCCTCCTCCATTTCCTTCCTTCCCACACTGAAGCAGCATGAAGGGCTTCGAGTGGGTGCCACAATATGCCACTTACCTTGGCATCCCTGCCGCTTTACTGCCCACCGCTACCCCGCCTTTAACTCCTCGTCTGTCACTGTGTGTCATTTCAGCGTCTCTTTTAAAAACGAAACGCAACGCAGAGCACGAGGGCAAAAATACTCCCGGTACGCCAGCGCTGTGGCCAGTATGCAGTGCGCACTGTAAATGCACTGCTACTGAATGGTCGAGGGCTGGTGGCTCGGAAGGTTTCTCAAGTGAAATATCCCTGTGATTAGAGCCCTGCGGAGCTGGCGGCTGCCGCGTGTCATAGATCTCGGCATGGTCATCGCGGCGGCCATTACCCCGGAGCAGGCGAAGGCCACGGGCACAGCGGTGGCACGCCGGGCTGGCACGGGTCGCCCCTCCATCACCGCGACCCTGTCAGCCGCCAATGAGCAAAGCACTGTGGGATAGGATCTGGCTTGATTGTTTCTTTTGTGTGAGTGTGTGTGTGTGTGTGTGTGTGTGTGTCTTGGCCTTAAAAGAAGAGCTAGATCATTTCAGTGCTTTGCAATGGTCTGTGTGCATCTACAACTACAGTACAGTATACTGTGTGTGGGTAAAAATAGTGGGTAAGAATACCTTGCTTCTGACACTCTGAGAAAATAGGTTTGTAAGGACATTTAAAACAATCATGTTTTAATCATACCAATTGCTAATATATATACTCACATACAATATTATGTATGTGAATATAGTAATAATAATGCGCAGAGCAGTGTAGGGTCGATGGCTTGGGTCTTGTGTTTTTCTTACTGATTGTGCGGAGAAGGTTTTACATAGACAGCTTCCACAACTTTGTGTGCATTTTAAATAATTTTGCATGAAAATGCTTTCAGATGTCACTCTTGTAAAACTCTAAGACAAGTCTTTGTCGGATCTGAAAAATAATCACATTATACACCAGTTTCTAACAACACACTATGCACAAACATTTCTGTTTTTATCATAAAACTATTCCCTTGGCAACAGACAGCATCTGCATGACCATAACAGATTATAATATTCTGCAGATAATTGTCAATTCTATGGGGTTTGCTTTCAGCAAGTGAAAAATGATATTTAGTCAAAAATCCTCGGAGTTCCCCTTCATGAATATCCCAAATGGGTAAACAATTAATCTGTTGATGAGCGTGTGAAGATTGAAGGAGGTAATCGCCACCTATACTATGCAGAGTAATATATTCTTTCCGTGTATTCCTCAGAGCGCATTAGATTCCCTATTCAGCGTTTGAGCTGTTCGTTTTTACATGTCTCTTTTTCACCGTTTCCATCTAACACGTTGGCCACATTAGAATTGATGTGCTTCGAGCCCCCCTCCGTAGCTGACATCATCCCAGATTCAGCAGAGATCTGTCAGAGCCGCACTATATTACGCTCGACAGAGTTTGCAACCATCTTGGAAAATTGATGGGAAATCCATGAAATCTCCCTTTTCCTGCGGAATATGATGACATTCACATCTTCTGCGGGTCTGTCTGTTCAATCTCGAAGTCATCATTGCCCTTTCGAACGCATCCCACTCACTCTGTCTCGCGCTCTCTTTCACTCAACCACACACTTGTATGAGTG
>NC_085017.1:10533993-10536493 GCF_963854185.1 Sardina pilchardus
AGCATTGAGTGTGGGAGAGCATTGAGTACGGGATAGCATTGAGTATGGGATAGCATTGAGTGTGGGATAGCATTGAGTGCTGTCTGTCCACACTGAATCTGTTAAACGTGCTGTTCTATTGCGTCACATTTCTCGTCCAAACCAGCGTGAGCGACAGAACGAAACAGCAACGCCTCGACCTCTCAAAATGTCGCGCCGCATCACGCTGCACGGCACTGTGTCCCGTCCCGTCGCGTCCAAGTCAGGACATTCCAAATGAAGTCACTGTAATCACACCGATTTTGCCGCCAGAGCTCGCTCACATCACACGCAGTTAGGACACGACACGGCGTAAGGGAGATAGCTCTGCCCAGCGAGTTAGGCTCGCGACTCCCGATCCACTCACACAAGGAGTTCCACATCTTCAACTGAAACGCTATTATTAACCAACTCTCCCCACACAGAACAGATACAGATAGTTGCCATAGCATCTAGTATTTTCATAAGCTTTTCTGGAACTCGATGTAACTAAAATATATTTTCTCTTGGCCTTCTGCTAACCTGCTTAGCATTGAACAATAACAGAGGCAATACTGTAGCGGTGACACTCAGACATCAGACTCAAAGGCAGGAGCTTTATCTTAAGCACAGATTTATTGCAGAGCACGAAGGCCGTTATTCAATGGGCTACGGGCCACGCAAAGAACAAAGAATCGGTGCTCTTTTCCAAAAAACACATAGAGAAAGAAAGAAAGAAAGAGAAAGAGAGAGACAGAGAGAAAGAGAGAGAGAGACAGAGACATAACTTTTCTGACAGGCCTTCGTCTCCGCCCACCCCCTTGCTACTCTGCCAGCCCCCCCACAGTGCATGACAGACACAACACTCAATGCACTTCAGCTATCGGCAGAGAGCAGGGCAAAGGGCAGACTACACAATACACACACATCAACAACATATATGTTATTTTATACACATATAGAAACCATCTTTTCTACGTTCTGTTTATGTTCATGTAGCCTGTAGGACATTTTCTATTTTTTTCTGAAGAGGAAGAAAAACAATGCTTCAGACGAAATAATTTGGCGAACCCTCGGTTGAATATCAGAAGTATAGGAGTGGCAGCCTGGCTATTACCATAGCAGGCTCAGTCTTTTAAGATAAGAACAGTAGTCTGGGGAGTCTGCTCTGCATTTTCTACTGCACAAGAGGCGTGATCAACGGGCTTAGTTCAAACGACTGTACACATTTGGATAGTCCCTCAACCAATCAGAGCAACGATCAGACCAACGATCCGGGTGTGCCAGGTGAATAAGCCAGTTTGTGATTGGTCCCCGGGCCGCAGATTCCTAACGGAAGCGGGACAGAAAAATGTGGAGGTTTCCAGCCTGAGCTGCAGGGCGAAATCCAATCGCCGGCATATCGGGCTGGGTTTACCCCCGTCTGTAGGAGTGCAACACCTCCACCTAACGACCTGCATGACTCGCACACGAGGAGGGGAGAGATGGGGAGCAGATGCATGAGTGGGGAGGGGGCTGTGAGGATCGTTTGTGCTGGGAGCACTGAGCATGACTAGCATGTCATTTCGCATTTATAGTTTCAACGTTTTTTTCCCCCCTGTTTCTAAGGCAACTGCCCATCAAGGGAGCCATTCCCAGTGTGTGTGAGTGTGTGTGTGTGTGTGTGTGTGTGTTTCTGTTTCTTCTTCACGTCCTTGAGTGTGTGTGTGTGTGTGTGTGTGTGTGTGTGTGTGTGTGACTGTGAGGCATATGGTGAGTTCTTCGACCTCTGCCTCGACTGAACTGACTCAAAAGCTACCGTTTCTGGGTCAGACTTTGCCACCTAATGTGATGGCAGCAGGAATCCTTCATTCATAGCATTAATTAGGCTTAAGGCTTAATATCCTCAGGAAACAAGATCCCCATGTAGTACGTGAGGCAGAAATACAGTCACTCTCACACACACACACACACACACACACACACACACACACACACACTTGATACTGATATCCCTTCACAAATGCACGCAGACACCTCAGTTGGCAAAGACATGCCTCACAGATTCTGGGTAATACAAAGCTACCAACCACGATTCCTCTGACCAGGCACACACTCAAAATACTCTGACCACAGGTTAGCCAGCCAGCACAGATCCACCCGCGCAATTTCTCCTGGAGGAGACACACACACACTGGTGCACATCGGCGCCCAGCCATGCTTTGCCAGCTGAAGAGCGTTGTGTGCATGGCACTAAGCCCTAATCACGCTGAAATGTGTGGGCTTTGAATTATCACAGCCATTAACATTAACTAAAAATTAGCATTAACATTCATATTTTTCCCCCCCTTTTGTGTGTGTGAGTGTATGTGTGTGTACATGTGTGGGTGTGTGTCTGTGTGTGTGTGTGTTTTGTGGTCCAAGCTGAATTATAATGCCAGTTGTCACAGAGCATTAACCTTTGGAGCGAGCGGATTCGCGAGTGCTTCCATTATAATGCCACACTAATGTGGCTAATGGAGGC